>NC_139939.1:36359282-36464282 GCF_963454915.1 Gymnoscopelus microlampas
TCACCCTGCGGACCATGGCACACCACCGCGCACTTTCTAAAAGGTGCGCAACTGTGCATAAAATTACGCGGTGATTACCCCACAATAGATCAATTCGGAGGCGAATGTGGCCATATAGACATGTCTCAAGTAGGACCGTGATTATTAATAGGTACTTGAGGTGACCTGATACCTGAGGCCTGAGCCGTCAAGATGTCCCTTGATCCGTAATTTAAGCAAATAAATTCATTTTTCGTACATTTTGAAAGTCATTATTGGATTATTGTTGTAGAGATAGAATTGTTTGGAGTTCAAGTATGGATAAAAGGGAAGCTAGGCCCTTGATGGACCACTAGGGCCATACTTGTCCGACTTAAGATAGGCTTCAGGCATTAAGCAGCACCACAGTTGAGGATAGCTTGACGTTTAAGTGGCTAGAGTGTTAGGACTAGAAGCCTATATTATATGGGCTTACTGGAGGCAATTATTTGATTGCACTTTGAAAAAACTGCATGGTGGCTTACTTGCAATTACACCATTTGACATTACAATGGCCTAAGCGTTACAGGTGTTCTGCTGATGCTCTTCTCCAGACTGACTCAGAATGAGCGAACAGTTCAAAACCACTTTGACAGAATGGACACGTTGGCTGTTGTGGGGTTGAAACATGTAACCTTGCTGCTAAAGTTCAGTGTCTCCACTCACTAAGCCACTTGCAAAATTCCATGATGTCTCATGACCTTTAGGTATGACTGTTTCAACAATGTGAGACCTACTATTTACTGCAGCTATCCACAGAGAAATAAAAAGTGGTCCACAATATAAATACCTGACATGACAGATGTAGACTACCTGGTCTTCACCATGAACCAACCTGGTGCCCTCAGCAGACAGTGTGCACACCGGATATTATGTTTTAAAATCCAGTATATATCCAAAATAAAATCTAAATAGGCTAAACAACACAAAAGCCAAACTTTATTCACATGCTACTGCAAACCTATGTTTGTGTTTTTCATAAACGTACATGTAAGGACACATCGTTCTGCTGTGATGCTGATCCAACGGTTTCAAGCCCATCTAATCCCCTTCTCTGTTTCATTTAGAGGGATTCTTTTTTTATTTAATCCTGTGCCAAAAGCCTCATTTGGTACAGCAGATAAATAGACCCATTGACTTATCCAGATGCAATCCCAACTCATGCGATTAATTGGATGAGACAATAAAAGAGTCAAAATGCATTTTGGATATAGCTCCCTCACTGGTAACATGGAATACTTAAATCATATAGAACCACTGAAGTGGGTAAAATACCAATGCAAACAGTAAGGTTAACATGTTTGCATTAGTAAAGTGATGGCAAAGGGTCTAATGGACTTGATGGGCTACTGTTCACAGCAGATGGACAGGGTCACACGTTCTGAGATATCATAGGTGCTCAGTAGGGGTCATGAGCCCTTCCAATACAATTACTTAATGGCCTCTACAATTACACACATCGTATAGTGGTCGCACCTATAAATGTCAGTCAGCGGAAAGGAAGTGGGTTGTGGTATGTTGGAGCGTGAGTATAAAAGCTTCATCTGGTCAAAGATGTTCAAAAAGGACGACACAGCTGATGAAAAGTCCAAACAGCACTCCATGTACAGATCTATCAAGAGCCATTTTATCAGTATGCAAATGAGTATTTCAGTCGCACCGATGCAGGATTCCATCAGCAGTCACAGTTCAATAACTCTTCACTCTTCAAGTGTCTAGATAATGGTCACTGTGACTGCACAGCATGCAATTCAAAACCTCAACCATCCTTCACTGGACAATGCTAGCCAACTAACACAATGCATAAGGGACTGAATGCCCCCCCTCCCCTACACACACACACACACACACACACACACACACACACACACACACACACACACACACACACACACACACACACACACACACACACACACACACACACACACACACACACATGCACGCATTAACATCATTGGAGCCCTATTTCATTGTCAGTGATGATGAGTGAGTGATGGACAGGAGAGAATATATTCACAGCACACTATCCATGTGCGTGCATTTTCATGCTGGTACTGTATGTCAGCTAAAGACAACGCAAATGCTTACGCACTGCCGTGGGCAAGCAAGAAGGGTGTTCTGCCAACCGGCTGCGTCACAACATCATAGGTGTCCTATACATACCAGTGCCAAGGAGTCCCTGCTACTGCCCGCCTGCCGGCCACCCGCTGGCCTGCCTCACTATGGCAGATTGCAAGAAACTGTTGTGTATGTGTATGTGTGTGTATGTGTGCATGCGTGCCTGCGTGTGTGCGTGTTAGGATCCCACTTTGACTTTCATGTGATAAAATACTTTTTCTCAAACTATCTACTGCTGCATACTCTGCCAAAAGCAGGAAGTGATGAGCAGTGAAACAGAGTAAAAACGTAGCTCCTGTTCTGTTATAGTTCTGCGGAAGATGTGGTAAGATTCCCAGCTTGGGTGACACTTGCCTACGTGCAAAGGAACCAAAACACAGAACACAAACAGACAGTATCCTTTGATGGTCCACAGTTCAGAGGTGATGCGTAAGGCAGAGGCTGGCAGCCAGCACCACCAGCCATGCTTTCACTCAACTCCCTCCCCATGAGATCGGGGAATTCCAGCAGGACTACCATTTTGTTTGCCAGGGCAGTTCCTCATTTACAGAATGTGTAATGCTGTTTAAAGTATTGATACAATTATATGTTGTTGTTGTCTTTGTGCATAAATAAGGTGATGGGGGGTGCCTGGTGGCTCAGACCATTAGTGCACAGACCATTATGCCCGTTGTGAATGGGTTTGAATCTGAGCCATCTTGTCTCGCATGCTCTCCTCCACCTCTCTACCCTTGCTTTCCTGCCTCCCTACACTGACCTACTGTATGTGAAATAAAGCATAAACAAAAACTAATATTTTAAAAATAAATAATTAACGTCAGTTATGCAGTGCCCTCCTTATCCAACCTTAGACACAGCCCTCGCCATTGGCTCAGGCTGATTTATTGTCAGTTGGACAACTTCGTGCAACGATAATGCCCCAATGATAATGTCTGTGTCCTTAATTCATTCATTACATCTGTGGGTCGATGGGGGGTCCCCAGGTGACAATAAAGGGACAATTTAAGGACTTGTTTTTAAGGACTTTTTAATACCTTAAAAAAAGAAAAGATATATATAGTTTTTATAGATTTTAAAACAGTTTTTATTATATGGTTTGTTGACTAGTAATATCAAGCTACAGTATACTTTAAAAAACTGGTCAAACATTGGCCAAATTGTCAAATAATATAAGAAAGAGACAAAAGAAAAAAAAATAGCAAGGCGTTGTGAGCTTGTAGATCGGCTATTTTCACAAAATGTGCTGTGGGGAGTAACATATGAGAAAGGTTGACCTCTTCTACAATCGCTGCATAATATACACATTATACAGATGCCCATTGAAATGTTATCCAAAGTTGCCTTGAGATGGACTCCGATTGGGAAAGGAAAGAAAGGCAAACCAAAGAACACCTGGCGAAGGACAGTAATGATGGAGCTGCTGAAGGAGATGTTACTTTCCTAGGACAAAGTACACAAGGCAGGGTTCACTTGGCAGGCACTTACTGTATGATTCCGAACAAAGTGTCACCGCTCTATTAAATAATAGGTAGGCCTGTACAAGGCTAGGCCATAGACTCTGCTTATATAACGCCCCCTATGGACCAATGTCTGTCATTTGTCATGATCTTTTAGTTTTGCCCATACATTCTGTACAATTAACTTTAATTAACTTTATTTGCCAAAGCTGTGCATTGGCAAATAGACATTATGGGAAATAAACTGTCTTTGCGCTGGGTAAAAGCTGAAATGGCACATGTTTACTATCATGTTTCTGGTTTCTGTGGCACATTTCAAGTGGGTTTATCATTACATCATGATTTTACAGCCTTTCCCCCAAATAAATTGTTGAAAATTGATTGCCAAATAATTTCGTCACATTTTGACCAATCTCTTACCTTTCTCAAACTGTTCATGCATACCCTGTGGACCTGCCCAGCGATTTTAATCTCAATCGGATTTAGCTATGGTTCATGAGAAGGTTTTTTCCCCACAAAATTCAAAATGGCCGAAAAACATGGCAGTGAATTGAAAATGAATGTGGGAGGTAGAAGAGTTCTTGACTTTCTCTACCTTTCACTAGGTTTTTAATTTACCAAAATGTGATGTTTGAATAAGCCGTGAGGAGCTTCAATGTGTTTGAGTGAAATGCCTAATGTGAGTCATCGGGACCGAGCTATGAAATGAGGAATGAGCTGAAGATAAAAAAGAAAGAGCAGTCGCTCAGCTGGTTCAAGAAAACAATTACTTTTTATTCATAAACCTTTTTTCCTCTCATAAAAATAACAACATCAATATTCATTTAAGATAATGTAGAAACTGTTATATACAAAAACTCTTTATTTAAAAAGTTAATATAACTTAAGGCGAGTTCAATCACTTTTTTTTGCAATACCCTGTTAGTGACAATTTCACCAAACTCTCACCATTTTGTTTTTGCTAAAGTGAAACATCACAATATATCTCCAGGGAAATAATACCCAGAGAGCCCCAACCACCCAAGGTAAAAACCTCCACAGCACAAACTCGCAGCAATGTGCGCTACTTGATTACTTCAAAGCAATGTTTGTATCCTCTAGCTCTGCTAGTTATCTCCAGCTTGATTATACATTACTTAATGTACATACTATAAAGTAAAACCACATCATGAAGAAAACTAATAACACCAAACTGTAGTCTAAGTGTACTTTGTGTGTGGTCCCTTTCAGGTAGATAGTAGTTCATTGAAATAAGAATTTATCATGTCAACAGAGAAGTGAACAGATATATATATTTTTAATATATCAATTTCGTAATATTTAAAATACTCTGCTGTGCTGAACAATAGCACCCATATTGTTAATGAGTAAGAATGCAATTTGTCCCTTTAAAAATGGAGTTCAAAAGTGTTTGATGTAAAATATACACTTAGCTATAAAAATACAAAGAAGTACATTCCTACAAATATATTTATTTCCCATTTATGATAGGCTATATTTTTCCACAAATGTAATAATTCATACAATTGGAACACAACACAGGGGACTAAATGACGAAAAATATCAATGACAGCCAAATAATAAAAAGTTAAACAAACACCAAATCTTGGCAAAAGATTGACAGCTTATGGTCAAAGCCAATAAAATGTTCTCCTACAATCATGTCATAAACGTTGTCAGTCTCGTTCAATGTGGAGTGAACGACTGGCCTGTACGCCATTGAAAGAAAAAAAGAACATTGACATAAACATGCATTTTACAAACCATTTTCCAAATCATTGCTCTAAAAGTTCTAAAAGCACAAAATAAAATAATCTTATGTGGAAACGTAATAATATTTTTTTTTAAGTGTTAAGTGCAATCCATCCTCAGTTTAACAAGGCGGATGGTAAAGGTTCTCTTGCTGAGGCTGGAGCTGTCCAGCTAAAGCGGTGCTGAACAGTAGCCATGCAATGCCGCACGGGGGTTTGCTTTCTGTTCGCTGGAACAGCAACAAGTCACTGTTGATGTGCTATTAACCCACTTTTTTTTTAACAGTTTATGCATATTGCATAGAGTCAGCAGCATCAACAGCAGATCACAATAAAGACTAGACAGCAATACCCCTCTCTAACCCCACTCTAGCCCCTCTCGCAAAAAACCTTCACAAACGTGTCACACCACAAACGCCGAGACACTGACAAAGTGTTAGTGATTCAGCTCGCTTTATCTTCCAAGACGGAAAGATTAGAATGTGGACACACAGGGCTATTGTTCTGTGCCTGTGGACGTCATTGGGTTCCTCAGATTCCCTCGGGAAGAGTGAACGGCCACGTGTTGATCACTTGTGGCTTAAGTTCCATTTTCTCCTTCTGTTTCAGATGCACGCGCCCGTGCCGTTTCCTCTCGTCGCTCCTGGCGAACCGTTTGCCACAGACATCGCAGGAAAACGGCTTCTCGCCGGTGTGAGTCCTGGTGTGGGTGGTCAGGTGGTCGCTCCGGCTGAAGCTGCGCAAACAGATGCGGCACTGAAAGGGTTTGTGACCCGTGTGGATGCGGATGTGCCGGTTGAGCTCATCCGAGCGAGAGAAGCGCCGGTCGCAGTTCTCCATGGGGCAGGTGAACGGTTTCTCTTTGGCTTGGCCGTTACCGGCGGCTGGGGCTTTTCTGGCGCGAGGGGCTTTCGGCACACGCGTGGTGTAACTTTGGGCAAAGGAATCTGGCAATAAGGAAGAATACAGAATGGAGTCTATGGTGCTCGGTACAGCAGATGGCGTGTATGAGGAATCACATTGATTAGTGGGCAGTTGACGTTCAACTGGGAACGTGACTGGTTTCAGGTTAGAAGACAGGCCCATTGGTGCTGGGTAGTTACTGTATATAGGACTGGAGTAGCTCTGAGAACACGTTTCAGAGAAACACGGCTCCTGTTTGATACCCCCTTCCACGTTAAACTCCATCTCTGGGTTGGGGCAAATAGGAGAAAATGTGTCTAAGAGTTCCTTTACATCCATTTGCTGCTCGGGGGGGAAGTCACTCGACATCGGGAAGGACTCGGTTTGGAAGCCCGTGTCCATGTACTCAGATTTGGGGAAAGTACCCCATTCGTAACAGCTGCTCTCAAACTCGTTCTTGACCACCACGGGGAAAGAGGCGGCTTCTGACTTGGGCTCCACGGTCTTGGGGTCTGGGACCTGAGGGGCACAAAAGTTCAGCTGTGGGCAGGCCGTATCTGGAGCCTGGCCTGCAGTCTGCTCTGGAGAGTACACGGGAGGAGCGGTGGAGTTGAAGGACTGATGCCTCTTGGCACCGGGGTCCCCAAAATCGTCATGGCCGTTTTCCACTGGCGAGGGTGATGGATACGTTCCATGGCTGCTGCCATTACTCTGCTGTAGGCCTACTTCAGTGATTGGCACCGTAGATATACCAACAATCTCTGTAATCATGTTGAGCAGCGTTTCTGTGCAGCACGACGCCCCTTGAGATGCTTCCACATAGAAGCTGCCGGAGTAGGCGACAGAAGAGGAGGGGGTGGTGTAGCTGTCTTTTGGGTTCTCGCAGGAGTTAAAAGCGAATTCTGAGCTGGATGCTTCGGTTTTGAGGGTGACGGGGGCTCCCTCTGCAGAATAAAAAAAAAGACAACTTTGTCATCACTAATGTTTTATTCTGATAACAAGCAATCAGTGCATATGAAACGAAAAAGGGTGCACCGTTACATAAACATGCACGTGTGATGCCTTATCGCCCTTATTATAGATGCCAAGTATAGCCTAAGTAACTAAGTGCTATGGCTGATATTGAAATCCACACATCTGACACATTTCATTTGATTCACTGCATGCATGCACGCACGCACATTTCACAGCTCGTGCGCTGCTGTTGCAGTAATGCAAACTCACCATGGCCAAACTGAGCAGGTACCCCCCGCTCTGCATCCGCGTAGACCTCCTTGCTGTCTTTCCGCACGCTATTTTCCATTCCCATGGAAGAACTGTTGCAACTGTCAAAATGTGGGTAGAAAGAATCCTTGGCATTCAAATCCATGTTGTTCAACATAATTGCGAGCTTAGAAGTCCGTATCTCCAATGTGGGTGGAAGTGGTAGAAAACTAAATAAAAAGCTAAATTCTTCTTTCACCACGGATGGTTTACAAATTATCCAAGGAGTGTAAATATGTCAAAAGGTGTAAAAAACAACAACAACAACAACAACAACAACCCCAAAACAATTCCTTATCGTCCAGTTAATTTGCGTGTCGGGTTTGCTGGTCCGTCGATATCTGTTGCTGTGAATGTCAGATCAGCGAGTACCGTTGTCTCTCCTTATATACACCTTGGCTGTTCTCTCGGCCCTCCTCCCCATTCATCACCTCCAGTGAGAGGATTCCCCGCTGCGTGTAAACTTCATGCCCATACATGGACAGAGGATGTGACGGGCTTCCCCCCGAAAAGGAGCGATGGATTTGATGCCTGCAACAAGTGGCCGTGATTTGGTAGCCACTCCAAGTCTGTTATGTCTGAGAATCAGCGATTGAACAGTAACCATTTGTGATGTAAACAACATCACACATGTTCTGATTATCTGAAGAAATAAAATTGCTTGTGGTGGACATTTTTGTCAAAATTATATTTTTGCCATGGACATACAAAATGAGTAAACAAACACAAAGAGCTAGCCCTAAATGACCAGAACAGGTCTGTAACTCTGAGAGTGGGGGTTTGAGAACCACTGTCCTAGACTAGTGAACTCCTAATGTCCCATACATAGTGTCATACTGTACATATTCTGAAGAAAACCTGGAGACTGACATGCAGTAATTGGGTCTCATGATCAAAATAAGAAATGGTGCGCGCACGCACGCACGCACACACACACACACACACACACACACACACACACACACACACACACACACACACACACAGACAGACAGACAGACAGACAGACAGACAGACAGACAGACAGACAGACAGACAGACAGACAGACAGACAGACAGACAGACAGACAGACAGACAGACAGACAGACAGACAGACAGACACACACACACACACACACACACACACACACACACACACACACACACACACACACACACACACACACACACACACACACACACACACAGCTATTATTTCCCCTATACCCCCTGTATGAGGCTGAGTGCAGTCATTTCGAATAGTTATTATACCACCTGTTACTTGCAGACCTCTAGTAGCCACCGTTCACTACGTCGTTCAAGGATGGAAAAACTTAATGTCAACAGTAATGCGAGCATTTGAATAATCTCATAAGAACACTACAGTGTCAGTGATGTCCGATAGATCTCGATATAGATCTAAACTCCCCAAGAATGTAACAATCACAGCATGTGAACTAAAGTGAAACCTGGGGGAACGGACAAATCTGACACATCATCACAACTGTTCAAATGATTGTCAGCGGGAACTCAAGGATTGAATAATGTATTGACTGAAAGACAAAGGAAGGGGGGATAGCAGTGGCAAAAGTGCAGATTTTATCAAGCCATGTGCATGCTGTGGAACTGAAAATAGCAGATGTACCAGCTAATTTATAGCAGATCTACAAGATCTAGATAATCTATAGCAGATCTAAGCTCATTTGTATAGTTGTGTGCTTGTAGATTGTCTGTTTTCACAATTGTTGCTTCATTCTTATAGACAATTTGGCCAATGTTTGACCAGTTAAAAAAATAATAATATAGTATTTTGATTACTTTTGATGCAGTACTGGTCTTTTTATTTGCTTTCTTTAGGTATAAAAGGGTTACTTAAATTGTCACTTCACTGTCATCTGGGGACCCCCCTCAAATCATGTGGGGACCCAACCCACAGGTTGAGAACCACTGGCCTATGCAACTGCTCTGTTTTTGTCAGCCACTCAATACCGCTAGGTCGCTGGAGAACGTGACTGCTCACATTTAGGGCGACTCTCCTTTGCCTTTCAGGGGTCGGTCGATGCCACCCCTGAGGTGTTCAATGGTTGACATTTCCCAGGCGTTTTTATTTCATGTTCAGTTTCACACCTGTTTCCGGATGCACGCAGAACTGGTCGTATTTTGTGTAATTCTGTGTGGAAACTTGCTGTTTCAGCACCACGGAGAGCGCCAGTGTGGTGGTGACTCGAGCCGATGGGGTTGTGGCCAATATAGACATTATGAAAAATGACCGTGAACAAATTGCAACAGAAACTCTTTCAACTTTTTTTGTTTCAGAAATATGTTAGTAATAACATATCAAAAGTCATAAGAAATCCCAGTAGTGGAACATATTGAAAAATACTGAAATAGGTGATGTCACAATTTCCCATTGACGCCCAAAATGATTTAAGCATGTTTTCTTGTCTAATTTCCATACAAAAGGTTCAGTAGGCTACTGTCCACAATCAACCAGAAACTGTGTTGGATGCAGTACAGTGCTTGTGCCAAAAAAACTATCAAAAATCTTAACCCTTCAAGTGCCATTTCTGTACATTATGCATGTTTATGCACTCGGTTTCATGTTCATTTCATATACATTATTATGTGAAGCACTTTACGCTGCATTTTCTGTATGAAAGTGAGATAAATAATGATAATTATTATTATTAGTATTATTTAAAAAAATATATAATAATTGATATCAGAACATATATCTTTTTTGTATTAGGCTACTAAACCCCAAAGTAGTATCCTTTAATTCTTAACTATAACTGACAAGTATACATTTATTGTGGACCACATCCAAGTCAATTTGACAGCCGCATACAGCACCGCCTGGCACCATGGAGTCTGGCACCATGGAATCTACCTTAAGTTGCTGAGGACAATCCGTGATCGGCATATGGTGAACTTCATCCTGGAGATGCTGTCAAACTGCAGCTTCACTCTACAGACCATATAGCGATGGCCAGCACAGCAGGCTCAGAAGACTGCAGAATGGTGTCCCCTAAGGGTCTGTTCTCTCCCCAATGATCTGTTTAACATCTACATGACATACCAGACACAACATCTAAATACAGTTACGTGGACGACCTAGCCATCATGCTGTGATCACCAACATAGAAGCAAACACCAACTGGGTGGCTGTAGCTGAATGGGTAGAGAGCTTGCCACAGAAGCAGAAGGTCCCAGGTTCGACTAATTAGTGAGGTGTCCCTATGCAATACACCTAACTGAAAACCCATCAGTTAGGTGTATTATAGTCCTGTTAGATCCCATGGGATCTAACAGGACTAATAATTATTGAAGGTGATGGAAGACGGTCTCAACCAAGACGTGGGCACCCTGGTAGCCTACCTCCGGAGGTGGCATCTGTAGGTAAAATCAAACATTTTGTTTGTTGACAGCGCCTGGAATTCAAGCAAGCCCCACCCAGGAGTGGGAGACAGCTGATGCTGTCGCAGTTGAAGGCAATGGACCCTCCTGAACCACCTACCCACTGGGGTTGAATGCTTCAAATCATCAATGAAGAAGTGGGGCTTGGCAAACAGCACAGAATGCCAGTGTGGCGAGGATGAGCAGACTGCTAAACATGCAATTACCACCTGTTTCCTATATGGACCACCCGCATAAGCCTACCTCTTCGACGTAGGACCAGAGACCAGGCATGGCTACGTGATGCTGGACATCTGACGATACATCAGATCCTCTTGAGTAGCTTGAGTGATGGTGCCACTATTTGACATATTGGATGTGGTCCACAGTACATTTATACCACACAGTTAAAGTTATAATCAAAGGTTCCTATTTTGGGGTTCAGTAATACGAAAACTAAATAGTCTGACGATGATAATAATAATAATAATAATAATAATAATAATAATAAACATAATTATACTTTCATACAGAAAATGCAGTGCTTTCCATCAACAAAAGCACTTGAACAGTACTACACATAATAATGTATATGAAATTAACATGAAATCCGAGTGCATAAACATGCATAATATACAGAAATGGCACTTGAAGGGTTAAGATTATATATATATATACATATGTTTTGCACAAGCACTGTACTGCATCCAACATAGTTTCTAGTTGATTGTGGACAGTACTGAACCGTTGAAGCTTAAACAAGCTTAAATATTTTTTGAACATGGGCGTCAATGGAAAATTGTGACAGCATTTTTCAATATGTTCCACCACTGGGATTTTTAGGACTTTTGATATTATAATATATTCATGGAAAAGAAAGTTGCTATTTGTTCAAGGTTAACCCCTTATTAATCATAGAATGCCTGTACTACTGTGTGTGTGTGTGTGTGCGTGCGTGCGTGCGTGCGTGCGTGCGTGCGTGCGTGCGTGCGTGCGTGCGTGCGTGCGTGCGTGCGTGCGTGCGTGTGTGTGTGTGTGTGTTTGTGTGTGCGTGTGTGTGCGTATCATTATCATACCATAACATTGTAGGCTACAATATCGGAATACACCTATGTCCACAAAGAAACCCGCAACATATAAGCTACTGTAGTTAGACAGCATGGCACATGCAGTGAAATATAGCCCCAGCGATTACTGAAATATTCTTTAATTATTATTTAGGCTAACATACCTATGCCATTAGGACCAGTTGTCCCAAAATAAACTCAATCAGTCTACATTAGTGGTTCTCAAACCTTTTAATTGCAAGGACCCCCATAACTCTGAGAGTGTAGCTACACATGGAACGCCTTCAAGGAACCCTGAGGGTCCCTGGCAGGCGGGAAGGCAGGAGTTCTCAAAGTGGGGTCCAGGGACTCCCTGGACCCCACTTTGAGAAACACTGTTCTACATCATTGTGCTAGGCTATAGGATCTATACAGTACAGTAATACTCATGAGCAGGAGCTCTAACAAATGAGCATTGAGTCATCTTTTTGAAGTTACCGTATGATAATAGCATATACGCTCTTTCATTTGCGGCGTTGACATTCTCCGGGAACAAATTGTTTTCACCTCTGATGTGCCCTCTAATTCTAGGGCCCCGAGATGTTTAGTCTCACGGAACTGCCTTTAAAGTAATTCAGTCTATCAAAAACCAACTGGATCACAGGGAGTTCACGTCACGAGACGCTATTATGATGACCGCGGCGCTGCGGCTTTAACCTCTCTTTCCTCCCATAAATGCCAGAGCACAGGACCAAAGTAAAAGCATTTATGTAATGTTACCACTTACTGACATTATAGCACAAGGGCAATCGCATAGCACCTGTAAAAGTAAAAAGAATGCCTTTATTGTTTGCCATTTTATTTAAATTGCGTGAGTGAGTGGGGGAAAAGGGAAAATCGAGGGGGCGCTTTCGTTTCTCGCATTTGAGATCTCGAGACTAGACAGTGAAACTAATGAAAGTTTACCTCCATGATCTAAGAACATTGACTTCAAAAGTGTTGGCCATGGGAGGAAGATGAAACATATTGTTATAATGAAAGGACATCTAAGCACTCCTTCTGAATGGATCATTTCAATAAAGTAGAACTGAGAAATATGCATTGATATTGTCATGGACTCAAGTAGGCTACCTTATTAATTAGCCAAAACCAATGTAGGCTATTCCTTTGAGCTCCTAGAAGCCAATAATCTCTAAATGGAGACTGTAGTACATATACATATACTATGTGCAACAATGTAAGCCGGTTATAGGGAAGATTTTCATTCTGACCCTCACAATTCAACATAATGATCATTCACCACACCTAGTTAACCTAATTTAAACCTAAATCAATCTCAGAATATGCTACTTTCACACTTTTGTAAAGTGGGATTAGGTCTACACCTCAAGAAGTCATTCAATGGCAATCAATAGCAAGACATGGAGATATAAAGACATTCATAAAGGTTCTCTAATGGTCTCTAATTTAAAGAACACCTTGTCATACTACATATAGTATACCTTGTATACTATATGAACACATTCATTTTGGCTGTAAATAAAAACAACTCAAGTAATAAGTCTTATTCTATACAGAATCTCATACCCCATCTAGATGTGGTGAAAAGCAATACAATTCAGTATGGATTAACAATACACTACTCAAACTGCCATCTTGAGAGATACAAATGGTCTCTTAATGAATGCTGCATGCTGGATGTGCATCTTGTTACTGGTGTTAAACCTACTGTAATTGACATAATTGATCATGTTATTCTAGTTGACTGATTGAGGAAATGGGTTGGATTAGTATGTCAATGACTCTCCAATACCAATAGGTAATAGTAGTAGATATTGTTATAATAATAATAGTATTTATAATTATTATAATTATTATTATTAAATATTGCCATATTTTTAATTCATTTTGAAGAGAAACCTTGCAGTTGCCTTTGATTTAAATAATAACATTTTAGCTATAATTCAGTACATCACTTTTTTTGAGCAACCTTTTTGGTTGATCTTAACTAAGGCGCATAATAATGCCAGATGCCAATGCATAAAAAGAATAACAATATTCTACATAGATATGGGAACACACATTTAAGACTTAAATGCTTTGCTGAGCATTCCATATGGTAATACCATTCATTTCATATGCATATTAATTTAAATTCATCGTCAAGAGCTCGGGTGTTCTCTTTCCATTATTGCTATTCCAACTTTCCAAGATGCATAGCAGATTATTTTCTAGCAATCCCACGATAAAGCAAAGGGTGGTGGTATAAGATCCAGAGAAATGTGTCTACCCTACCCCCTCCCAAAAATTACAATGTGATAACATGTCACATCTTAAGCCCCCTCCCTCCCCAGGCAATAGATGAGGGAAACCGCTGCATTTTAAAGCCTGGACACAATGCAGCTGGTTAAGAAACCGCAAAAAAAGGGATTGAGAGTGCTAAGAGCAGAGAAACCTCTGCCGGAAACACAACTTGCTATAAATATAAGATACTCGCTTCAGCTGCCAAGATGCTCTCTCTCCCCCTACCCCCCCCCCCCTCTCTCTCTCTCTCTCTCTCTCTCTCATGTTGGGTAATGCAATGTTACAAATATATCATTCAAATGCTGGACAATCAAGAAATGCAGGAAGTGAGAGGGAGAGACACAGAGAGAGAGAGAGAGTGGAAGCATAATTCTTTCTCTCTTTTGAAGAAACCATCTCTCGCATTCTCCCTCTCGCTCAATGTGGGAGTGGGTTAGGGAAGCCCGGTACCTGGCCCCCTATTGGATCACTGTTGGCAGTGGCAGGTTTCCCATTGCGTTCCAAAAATACTTACCCACATCGCCCACCTCGGTCCCCAGCCGCCTGTACTCTCTGCTTCTCCAGCAGGGATAGGTTAGAATCATATATTCCGCTCTCCACTAATCGTGACTGCGGTTGAGGGCATCAGTGATTCTTCAGCCATGCCCCCAGACTCCCCCACACAGAGCACTGTGCTAACATGGCTCCCCCACCTTGGCCCTCTTCTCTGCAGGATCCATAAGAATTCTGCAGGCACTTTTGACAGAGCTGCTCTTGGGCCTGAGCGACCTGCTGTTATCTGTTTTGAAATTATGAATAGATAAAAAAGTGACAATTAAATCATAATCTCATGTCAGGTATTAATGCTTTAAATATTATTTAGCACCATAGAACATATGCTGTTTAAAACACAAACCAGTCAGACCTCTGCTTCGATGGTCAAGATACAACAACGATCATGTTTCTTGTCATGCCTAGACTACTGTAATTCACTGTATGTAAAACAGTTATCTCCCATCTCCGATTGGTACAGCTAGACTGTTAACTAATTCTAAAAAACTCAACCATATCGCTCTTATCCTAGCTGCTCTTCATTAGTTGCCTGTGAGTTTCAGTTTAGTTATGATATGCCGGTACCATATGAGCGTGAGCGCAGCCTTAGATCCTCATAGGGCTTTTTTACCTTGCAGTTCTAGCGCTTTATTATCTTACTGCACTTCTTATCTTGTTTAGTAAAGCACTTTGTTAATTTTGTGGCATGCTTTCATTCCACTTCAATTGATGGTACAATAGGGAGTAGCACGTACGTGTCAAAAATGCAAAGACTGTATAATAATAACATTGTAGGCCATTAAAATTCCAACACGGGACTAATCAAAGACACATTTAGCTAATTTTACGATTGCCAGGATTCGTTTCATCAATTAGGATGTAACACTATTATCACACATACGCTCCTGCCAGTTTCTCTCATTCTCATGCAATAACAATGTGTCAAGAAATACACAGTGAACTCCGGGTCCTGAAAAGGTAATGAAGAACCCATTGTTTCCTAGCTTTGCTTTTATTCATGGAGACACAAAAACTACCAATTTAAACATCTTAAAACAAACACATGCAGGAAAAAGTTTAGGTGACAAATTAAAGTAAAGACCAACATAAAGTGTCTTTGTAAGGTTTTGGGCCACCACAAGCTGTGTTCAATAGGGTTAAGATCTGGTGCCTGCAAAGGCCATAATAAATCAATTAATCAATAAATCAATAAATCTATGATTCACATAATTTTGATACTCATCAAACAATTCAGTGACCCTTCGTTCCCTGTGGATGGGGGCAATGGCATCCTGGACCCAATAAGGATAGAAGTGTTTATTTAGCGAATGCAAAGTCCTTCAGCCAAGTAGTTACCTCCCACGCTGGGCAAGACCTAGCCAGTTGAGTGTCTAAACGGAAGTACCGGAATTTGGCGGAAGTACTGCCGTGACCAGGATTTTCTCTACGCAGATGAGTAAAGAAGGCTGGGAACGAGGCTAGTTGCCTCCTGGTCTGCAGTATGGAGGGCGACTAGTCCTCCTTTTAGACTTTGGAGAGGGCAAGCTTCAATGATGTGCTCCATTGTTTGCTCCTCTCCACAAGCACACAGTGGGTGGGCTTGGCCTACGGCCCCATTTGTGAAGGATGGCCAAGCAGGGGCCATGTCTGGTCCTGAATTCTCTCCTATTCAGGGTATACCACTGTCTCCTTGGGAGGTTGATGCCAGGGACCTGCTGGGTGGGGTCTGACACCAGATGTTTGTTTGGGACCTCCTTGGACTCCGGTTCCTTTTCCCAAGCTGATTGGATGGTGAAGTCAGCTGGTGGGGCATTCTTCCAAATTGGTCTTCTAGAATCTAGATGGAAGTCGAGCAGTGAGTGGGTTGAGGATATCTGCATGGATTGGTTTTGTTGTTGCTGCTTTCGGCTTGGGTTTCTAGGATTTTTTTACTTGGCTCTCAGGTATCGTCTCTTAGAATTTAGTCTCCCTAGGCGAACCAGTGTGCTGACGGAAGATGCGACGTGAACGCTGATCCAATGCCCCAATAACAAACCCTCTTTCATAATCACTTAGATCTTTTTCTTGCCATCTTGATTCAACATCGAGGTCAACTCAGCCTGCCTATACATGCCACAGAGCATGATAGGATGTTAATTGCTTAATTGCATCATGCAGTAAACCTGTATAGGAAGCATGAGTTTGTCCACTCATTTGTGTTTTTTTTTCCTTTTCACCTGTCGGGACGACCTGGTAGCCAAATGGCACCAATGCCCGATAGCAAGTCCCTGGGTTCACTTCCCGGCTGGCCGGACCATTTGATGCATGTCACCCCCCTACTCTCTTTACAATGTACACCTATCAAATAATCACTCCTGTATGTATATGTGTACTTATACACACACACACACACACACACACACACACACACACACACACACACACACACACACACACACACACACACAGAAGTAAGAGATAATGAACGAATGAGAGTGAGTGAATGTGAGTGTGTGAGAGAGAGAGAGAGAGAGAGAGAGAGAGAGAGAGAGAGAGAGAGAGAGAGAGAGAGAGAGAGAGAGAGAGAGAGAGAGAGAGAGAGAGAGAGAGCTTGCAGCTAACAAAAGTAACTATGGTAACGGCCAGCTCTACATTGCACTAGCTTCCACAGCTCTGGCCAGAAATAAAAAATGTTGGTGCTAAGAGCGAATCAGGTAAAGACAAAAGATCCAGGGTGAGACTATTTATAGTGGGCTTTACATAACACATACACATACACACACGTGCACGCACACGCACGCACACGCACGCACGCACGCACGCACGCACGCACGCACACACACACACACACACACACACACACACACACACACACACACACACACACACACACACACACACACACACACACACACACACACACACACACACACACACACACACACACACACACACAATCACTCCAGCTCATGCACACACACAGACACAGCAGCCTGTGTTGGCCAAGGAAACCTGGGTGCTCAAACATTAACAGCGAGCTTCTGGAGGGGGAAAAGGTCCTGTGTCTGAGGGACGTGGGATGCAAAGCGTACTACGTTGATAAACTGATATTACAAGATAATGAGTATGAAGAGATGATCATGAAAAAATATGTTGATGGGAATGATAATGAGGGAGATGACTGGGTTGACAGAAATTATGAAAACTGAACATGATGGTGGTGGTGGTGGTGGTGGTGACGGAGGTAAATATGAACATAATGATAATGATAAGAGATTCAGCAGATAGAACTCTCAACTATATTCAGAATATCCAGATAAGTGACTATATCTATATTCAAGAGGAAGATAAGCGACCATATCTAACTCCAAGAAGAAGAAGCAAGCAGATAAGAACTCTAAATTCGATCAGAGAAATATAAATAGTGATTATCATTAATAATCATTATTCACCCTTTTTTGTTCCCCAGTTGACATAGAGGATTTGAGTGACTAATTCACCCCCAGCTAACCAGCAGATGCAAGCAAATCTTGCAGAGAGGAAGCAAGTCACATTGAGACCAAACAACAAGAATCTAGTAATTTTGTGTCCAAAATATTCAAGAACTTGGGAATCCCATACTACAAGCTTAGCGCATTACGGACACACACAACTGCGCATGCCTCTATGGCCTGAAACCCTAGTGCGCCTGCTCTATTCCGGAAGGAGAGTGTGCTTCCGGGGGAGCGTGCCCTGGGTGAGCAACTTTCATTGAAATGATTGGGAAGGGATTTTCCATCCGTCCACTAGGTTTTATATAGCTCTATGGATGGAGGTAACCATTTACGTAACATGACCATCATACTGTATGTAACATGATGCAACATGAGCATCATACTGTAGCATGATCATAATGAAAACAATGGTAAATGTCTTGTCTATTTGTCTGGGTGTAAATGTAAAATCAAATGAGAGTAACCCCCCCCCCCCCCCCACACACACACACACACACACACACACACACACACACACACACACACACACACACACACACACACACACACACACACACACACACACACACACACACACACACACACACACACACACACACACACACACACACACTATTATAGCACCTCAAAACTGCCAACATCTTCCCAGATGGTGTGAACATATAAAGCCCAGATGTACAGTACACACACAGAAGCTGTGTGAGGAATGTATAGGTGATCCATGAACAGCAATTTCCTACAAATACAGCCTGCCATCATATCTTAAGCCCCAAATGGAACTATTAACAAAATTATCCACTTACACCTCTGCAATGCTATGCAGCTCTCTATTGTCAGTGAAATGATAGCTGAGCTGTATTCAAATAAGGGCCCTATCAACCTTTCAAATGCCTTATTAATTAGCTCCCTCTAGCATAAGTTCTCAGTAATTACATGATAATGTGTAGCTAGCGCTGAAGGCATCGTAATCCACTATTAAGGCAACTTTACGAACGCTTGTGAAATGTCCATTTTTTATCTTTATTTTAACCACATAAACAAACTCTTCAGGGCAATATTCCACAGCTGTATGTGTGCTGTATGCACAAGCCTGTTAGTTGTTACAGGGAAGTCGCAAAATAGCCAACATGTTCCTCTAAGGAAAAGCTCTGATAGGGTGAGATGATATGCAAATTGGACCCTCTCCCTGACTCATCTGTTTATTATGCAGTCACATTAGTTAGATCTGATGCCGCCTGGCTATTATCCCATCGCACCATGGAAAAAAGGGGTCTTGGGTGAGGGGGTTGGATTGTGGAGAGTGCTTTAGTCACACAGAACAGCCATACTCTTCAAAGGAATAAATGCATTTTTTTCCCTCTGACAGTGGTTTGCTTTGAGGGGATGCAGCATCCATTTCCTCAGAGAGAAACAGTAAAAAAAGTCAGATGATATGGCTCACCAACGCTCAAATCCCATGATGATGTCTTTTGTGTTAAGGTCAAAGGTTGAACGATGGGCTTTGGGTCTCTGGGAGGTATTGATCGCACAGGCTTCTGATGGTACATCTGCTGGTAAACAACTTGTGAGGGCTCTGCTATCTTTCTGAAACCAAGTATTGTGTTTAGTTTTTGTTTTTTTTACTATTTGTATGGCATATTTATATTTAGTATTTTGACATGACAAATTGGGTGATGTGCAGCATATGTCCCCACCCACGCATACATAGAAACCTTTTATTTAACCAGGGAAAGGGTAAATGAAGAGCTATGGTCTTTTGCAATGGTGCCATGGATGGGATGCGGAATGAAACATTGGTGTTTTTACTGGTTGAGCCTATAAGGCATCTTTAAACATCCGGTAAAGGGTTCCTTATCGCACCTGCTTAAACGTGAAGTCATCTTCAAATGAACACTCTAACACTAATTGAATTCATATTCTGAGTTGATATGAATGTTTGACTCATTACTTATTCACTGACTACAACAAATGTACATGACATTTTCTTGGTCACATTGGTGCAGGAACGTCTCAACACACAACAAGTGATGTACTGTAAGTACATAGTGATGTACTTGGTACAAATGGACAAGTCTCAGATCCATTGCAACTGCAATGTGCAGGGCAACGCTGGATAAACAGAATTTCTGCTATTTGACATTTTGATGAACAAAATAATGTCTGTGGATGGAGCTTGTTATATAAGCTACTGAGATTTTGTTTGCCAATCTGTGCCTTCACAACCAGAATGCAGTTAGTCGAGCACTATATTTAGCCCTGCAAGCTTACTGCAGCATGCTGGACCTTAAACTAAGCTACTACACATCTACTGTATCCTATTGAAAGGATTCATGAAAGACTGTAGAACTCAGTGGTCAACCAAAACACACACACACACACACACACACACACACACACACACACACACACACACACACACACACACACACACACACACACACACACACACACACACACACACACACACAGAGAGCTCTCTTTCTCTCTCACTCTTTCTCTCTGAGAGCCAACATCAGTGCTCCCTGCACCGAGACACTGGTTATGTCATGTCAAAGTATTAATAAGAAACCTGGCTACTTGTATGGCTCAGTGTGAGAATGTATGTCAGCATGTCAGTGAGTGAAAAGAAAATGCCATCCCTCCGTGTTCTCTCCGTGCCTTTTGATGTAATCGAAGTGCTCACAACAATGATGTGCCATGGAAACCGTGAGGGTAAAAACAAATAATTTGCAGCAGATTGACGTCAGCTAGTGACCTTCGGTTTGTGGTCTGACAAAAGGAGAAAGAGCCAAGCTGCAGCGTTTAAGGTCACAGTATGCTCAGGATGTTGATACCGTCTTCCTCCTGGATGGTGGAAGATTTTCTGCAGAACACCTTAAGTGTTGGTGGTCACGGGATGACTTCAACAGATGTTTTCACTAAGTTAAATAAGGGATCTTGTGTCCATAATATTGCTGCATGAAAGCCCAGCTATATTATACAACAGGAATATGTAAACAGCAAAACAAATAAATGATCTTCCAGAACTCAAAGCTAAGCTATGTACTTTGCATCTGTGATATTTTCTCTGATAGATTTCTGATGCTGACCTTGCCATCTGCATGTGATATCATAACAGTTCAAATTAGACCTAATGTAAATACTGTATCGTCCTCATTACAATATTGTAATATTGTTATATTGTTCAAACAATGCTTTGTGTAATGGTAACTACTTTTAGAAAGTACATTTGGACAATTGGGAAGACTGAGAATTAAGGAGAAAAAAGGGCTTCTAGTGGGATTTCATCCATTACCAATGATAAGCAGAAGCTATACCACTTGGGAAATAAGATTGCACAGAAAGGTGAAAAGTTGCTGATATTGACCTGCAGGATCAAAACACAATGCACCTATCTAATACTCGATTAGGGTGCTTTGAATTGCAAGTATCATGGAAAGTCAATTACTGTGCAGTCAAATTAAATACATACAAGGATTATAACATTGGACTGTAAGACTATATGTGCGCATTTGCAATTGCATGTTAAAGGGATATTTCTCTTTCAAAAACATTTTGGGTCATTTTATCGTCTACTCAGGCTTTTGGGAGCACCCCGGACCATTTTCAAGTTGCTTGATTCAGTATTTAATATTCATTTTATCAGACACGCCCCCTTCCTATACAAACCAATTGTAACTTCAAACTCCATTTTGAACATGTTAGATTCATCAGAAACACCTGTCCTTGGTTTTGGTGACTGATATTGTCCTTCTAATACGTAGGGGGGCAGTATGAGTTACCAGAACCAAGGACGGGTGTTTTCGATGAATCTATCATAGTTAAATTGGAGTTTGAAGTTGCAATGGGTCTGTATAGGAAGAGGGCGTGTCTGATAAAATAAATATCAAATATCTAAATACTGAATCAAGCAATGGAAAAACTGTCTGTAGTACAATGCCTATAGTACTGTATGTATCCTGTATTGAAATTGGGAGGACCGGCCAGATCTTTTGTAGGAACATGAGAGCAATGCACAGGCCAAATTCTTGATATGTTAACATACATTACTTGGCCAATAAACAGATTCTCATTCTGAAATTTGCCGTACCAAGACTCACTAAATATTTACCATTTTATTCTATGCTCAGTGAAGGTAAAATCCCATTTATGTATATTAAACATGTTAAACTAACACAAAAAGAAACATAATTAGATCATTTATTGTTTAACAAAACAATTCCACAATCAGATTTCATATTATTCCTTGGCACTTAACCCACAAGTTGTGTCACACCAATTTACTCGTGCTTCCCGAGACAATTCAGTCAAAGCTAACCAACAAAGTACAGCTGTGGTTCTCAAAGTGGGGTCCAGGGTCACTCAGTATCCTTGAGTGGGTTCCATTTGTACACTCAAGAGTTATGGGCGTCCTTGAATTAAAAAAAAAACACGGAACTGACTGTCTGACAGACTATAATACAAACGGTTTTCATTCCAAGATCACCAATCAGGAATGAATAGGAGTTCAGAGAAAAAGAACACTCATTGCACTCATTTGTCAAATAAGTCCATGGTCTGATCTGCTGTTGTGAATGAGTGTACTAGTCTTTCTGCACAGCGGTATGTAACATTAACCGCATATTGTTGTGTGTTCAATAGGGCTGCACAAATAACTGGGAAGGGGGGTCACTCACTATATCGTCTTCTACATTTTCCAAAATAATATATTTCTTCCATCAGAGAGAAACATCTTCCCAGACACATCCTGAACCACATAATAGTGCAGATTCATAGGCCTATACTGTACATCATGTTACACATTATGCTACCGTTATCCTTTCCTATTAAACAAAATGGCCATTTCAACATGTATCACAATCCCACACACACACACACACACACACACACACAGTATTCAGAAATACCAGACTTCTCAAAACAAACATCTGCAAACAAAAGCTGGTCTACAATCATTGTTTAAATAAAACATAATTTCATAAGATGCCTGCATGGAACCTGAGGGTCTCATTAGATTAAATAGAGGTTAATACCAAATGAACAATGCTCTTGACAACATGACTCTGACTTTGGGATTTGCTTTCATATCAAAGGGGTTGGAACATTTGACCAATCAGATCCATTTTCTTAATCATCAACACTTTAATTTGCAAAACATGTCTGTATGACAAATGAGAACCAATATCTTTTATTTCGAAAGACTTGAGGTGAGATCTAACGTATCAGTACTGTTCAGCCATCATTAAAACTGTCAGGGCTGACCAGCCTGTGAAAGGATGGCTTCCTTGGCCTCTGCCAGTGCCGTCGTTGTATTGTTCCCAGATATACCCTGTCTCAGCATATTGCCTGTAAACATTGTTGATAATATTTGTCCTGAGTTCCTGATAAAGGACAGCTGCCTTCTCCTGATATGGGCCTTCTTGGTTACTGTAGTGGTGCAGGGCTCTCACGGTCAGGTAGTTGATGTTGATCCATATGGGGCCCCTCCAGTAAGGGGCGTCGTGCTCCGTATTTCTCTTCATGTACATGGGGTCAGCCCTGGAGAGCGAGCGGAGGCCGTAGGGAGTCCACAGCTTGTCCGAGTCCCTCATATCTCGCAGGATGTGTTCTAGCTTGGGCGAGTTTGGCTCAAGGATGTGCAGCAGGAAAGGGAACAAGCCAACGTAACCAAAAGCGTTTACATATTGCAGTTTGGGGGCACGGCGGACTGAGCGCACTAGTCGTGCCACAGGGAACTGGTGCCGTGGCTGCCCAGGAGGCACATACACCTTTTCCTGCTGTAAGGACACTGCCTGGGTGTGGTTACCATAGTCACTGAAGGCATGGAGCTGCTCGGACCAGTAGTGCTCACTGAGGAGGCTGTTGTTGCTCAGCACTCGGTGGGTGCGCTCATATTCCTGGTGCGGTTCGCCCAGGAGCTGTGCAATGCTAGCCATGATACCCGATGCCAATGCCATCCAGCAGTGTAGATCCACATGCCGCTCATCTGCTGAGGGATGGGAGGCTCGTGGATAATCATCGAGCCCAGATGTCAACGTCTTGGGGTTGAGGAAGAGATTAGTATCCTTGTCACGTCCGCGCCAGCGGTACGAGTTGGGCAGGGGCCCAGACTGTGTGGTATTGTACCATTCAAACCAAGTTTTGAGCCTTGGGTACAGCCTTCTGAGAAACGGAAAGGTCTTCTGAGATGACACAGCATCTGGGTTTGAAGAGTACTGCTCAATGAGCTCCTGAAGAACCAAGAAGAGGGTGGGTGGGTTGGCGTTCTCATTTCGCTGGACCACAAACTCAGCGGGGACCTTACTTCGAGCCTCATCACCAAGGATTTGCTCACGGGGGATCCAGCCCTCAACGTTAATAAGGTCCAGCCAATGAGAGATGGATTCACGGGACACCTGGGGGTCCCACTTGCTCAGCAACAGCTGGTGAAAACCCTCATCCCACAGAAACCCTCTTGGGAAGAAGGAGCGCGAGGGTACAGCAGTGAACAATGTACCATCAGGGTAGAGAAGAGGGTATTCGTTGTAGTGTGACTGGACCACCGACTGCCCATAGAAATAGCCCATCCCACCCAACATATTACTGAGGGCTGCCTTGCTGAATTTAACTTGAGCCTGACTGAAGCCTTTGCTCTCGAGGCCAAACGTCTTCTCAAACTTGGCATTAAAGGCAGCTTTCCTCTTTTCCAGCTCCTCCGTCATGGTGGCACCCACAAGCTGGTTGGGCCGGTCATGAAAGCTTTCGGACTCAAACAGGACTTCAATCTGGAACGGAGTCTGGATGGTCACCTGGTGAACCACAAAGTCACTCTCCTTCCGGGTGTCAGTGGGTTTCTGTTGGTGCTGGTGGTGGGGCGGCTTATAGGAGTCCAGGCCAATGTAATGCCTCTTCTCACCAGAAGGGGGATTGTACACGAACCTGCGGTTTAGACTGTTCTTCACAATGTCAGTCAGCTTCTCCAAGCCAGGAGAGACCGTCTGAAGGTAGTTGTAACTGCAAAGAGAAGCATTGATCACACTGTCACTTGGCGTGGACATCTTCACCAGTATACTTCAGTATGTTTGCACAATGGTAAGACATTAACACATTAACTCATTGACTACCGGAGTAAATAAATAAATAATTCAGCCCCTGCCAGACTCTCTCAATCCCAATGGCAGGGTTAGCTTTAAAAAACTGTGTTTGCAGTTGTCAGAGCCACAAACGTAGATAAACGGTATGAAATATATCCATGGTATTGCAGAAACTCCCAAAAGATGGTTAACCATTAGACACCTAGAGCATGTTGTAGACCTGTATTACATAGTTTTAATGTCATACTCTGGTAAAGTAATACAACTTTGTGAGCATACAACAACATTTAATCAATATTTGTATTAGTATCTTTTCAATCACCATTTCTTCCAATTCAGCTCCAGCCTCTAGGGTTTTCTTTTAATTAATTCTGTCATTATTATATATACGTTATTATACTGTGTGAAGGCGCCAGTCCACAGCAGAGAATGACAGATCAGTACTATGCCTTGTGTGGCTAGATCTCTATTCTTCATCAAGGCCTTACAGTTTTGTCTCTCCATAAAAGCAGGGAGCTGAGAAAAGGCTTTTTTCCTAATCAAATAACAAGGAAATGGACGGTGCATGTGTTTTTGCGATCACGTGATTTCTTGCTTCCCTGCTCCACTGAGGGTCAAATGGTGACTCATATGTTAGCGAAGAGCGCCATCTAGCGTAAAAACTGAAAACACCAGCACACGTCAAAACACGTCCTTGGTGGTGTGGGCTTTGGATTGAGACACGTCAAAACCAAGCCCCCAGAACCGAGAGGGAGCAGTTAAAGGCAGTGGCTCCTGGACCATATCAATACATCATACCCACAATATGTGTGAACATAGTTGTGTTTAGGCATTACATTATAGATGGTTACATTTAAATATAAGGTAAACTTATTTGTTTGGGGCACCCTGGTGGCGTGGGGTAAAATACAACTCCTCCATGGCGTCTCCGGCTTGACTGGGTGCTTCAATGTAGACAACTGCCCGTGTTCAGAGGTGGGAAGCAGGTATGGGAGGGTGCTCTCTGTCGCTGCACTAGTGACTCTTATCAGGTTGGTCAGGGAGCCTGATAATACGAGTAGAACTGAGAGGGATAGCATGTATCTCTGTACGCATTATGCCCTCCCGGTGAAACTCCTCACAGTCAGGTAAAAAGAAGCACCTGGCGACTCCATGTTTATCAGAGGAGACATGTGGTTGTCGACTCTCCCCAGACCAAGAGAAGGGGAGGGAAATGACAGGGACAATATAGAAAACTAGACGTTCCGGCCACTACGCAGGGCTCACATCTAGAGTTTGAGCCCCTAGCAGGGTCTATACATTTATGGAAGGATGATCGTTATCGCTTAAACATGTAATTTTGTGGGACATGCTATGCTATATAGTTATATATGTTTTAAGATCTGGGAGGGAGGTTAGCCAGCAGTTAGCCAATAAGATTGCATGACCTCAAACTTGAGCATTTAGAGCTTGTAGAAATTGAGAACCAGCTTAATTCAATAGAAGAAAGAACAACAGAAAGGTAACCAGCAAAAATTAAACATAACTAGAAAAATAACAATCGATGCATAATGAACTAGAAAAAGTGCTCCTCGGAGCACAGGTCTCCGCCAGGTCAGGTACGTTATTCTGGCCTCCTGGTGGTATAATAGGCCAATGTGAAAAGGGTGCCATTTATTCTTAGGTCTTTCACGGCAATCAGACGCACTGCATTCATGATTTGAGGCATTTTGTTCCAAAAATGTGTTTTGCTAAATTAGACCTGCTGGTGGCGCTATAACAGGCCAATGTGAAAAGGGTGGCATTTCTTCCTCGGCCTAGTGGGAATGTGTGTGTGAAATTTCACGGAAATCGCAAGCTGCATGCATAGTTTGAGGCATTTTGTTCAAAACGGACCAATCCTGCAAACTTTGGAAGCCAACCATAGGCAATCAGGATGGAATGAGAAATCGGACAGATCCGTGTTGATCTCATGACTATAGAGATACTGTGTACCGATTTGCATGACATTTGGATAAAATCTGTAGGAGTAATGTAAAAAAATGTGTTTTGCACAAATCGGCCTCCTGGTGGCGCTATAACAGGCCCATGTGAAAAAATTGGGGCAGAGGTTCTGAATTGGCATCCAGGGAGTGTGTGTGCACAGTTTCGGAGCGAACGGACCAACGGTGCCGGAGATTAGCTGGTAACACACAGACAGGACACACACACACACACACACACGGACACACGGACGGACGGAAGGACGGACGGAGGGTAAAACATACTCTCTCGGAGACAATAATAAGGGAAATATGATTCAAATAGCATCAGCCTGTCTCTGTTGACAGCAGTCCGTCAAAGCTTACAGTATGTGTTAAGTTGTTTACTGCTATCAAACAAGTAGCAAATCTATGCTAGCTGTGTATTGATCCTTGATGTGCCCCGAGGCTAAACTGTTAACATGACAAAACACGGTCTCATATAACACAAAGCTGTAGTGCAGTTTCCAGCCATATCATGGTGGATAACAAATACATTGTTAGTGCCTTTCCTTTTTATGCCAATAGTTCACATAATTCATACAGTATGATAAGTGCATACCGTGCCATTTCTCTGTCTGCTTTAGTCTTCTCTGGCCTTTGTGAAACTTTGCAATATTGGTGTTTCATCTGACAGTTGTTTGGAAACGGTTTTCCTCCACTTTGTATTCAGTCAAAGATATGACTCCATTTTCCTATTATGTGTTTTTTATTAATAGAACTGTGGATGATCTTATATTCCATTGTAACTGTTATCCTTCTAGAACAGGACCTATATGCAACATACATGTTATTTGCATGTTCCTTTACCATCTTATTTTTGGATAAGCAGTTCAGGCGACATACGATACACATTGTTTTTGGTTTTGTGCAAGGAACTTGCACTCATTACAATTTGACAGGCCATCTGTACTACACACACTTGAAAATGTCCTCTGTACTGCCTGTCATGCTGCTTCCACACATTGCCTCCCTGCTGTCGCTTCATTGCTTTTTATTAAAGCCCACCATTTTACACAATTCATTCTGGTGAACACTCCTATTGCACATTACCCAAGACTGTAACAGTGTTATTGCTCATTTGCTTTCATTTTGAATCTTTACAAGTTCTGTTTTATATATATATAAATTTTGAGCAGCCAATTATTTTTCCCCTTTTCCTCCCAATTTAGTCGTTATGCCAATTCCCCACACACTTGTGTGTGTGGCCTTGTCAGTGCTTTTTTCCACCTACTGGTTCACCTGCCAGTGAGGAGCTTCACCGAGAGGACGTTAGCGTGAGCGGGTGAACACCCTATTCCTCACAGTTCAACATCCCCTGCTGACAGGCTCCCTGCCTAACCAGTAGGAGTAACTGGTGCAGCGACAGATTTTCCTCCCCGTCCGGCTTCCCTCCCGCGAGCATGGCCAATTGTGCTCGTATGGACGCCCAGAAGGCGCCGTGGCGGATTCAAACCCACAGTCTCCGGTGGTAGACAGGAACTTTACCCCTGTGCCTTTTACACGTTTTTCTTGGCATTGACAAATAATATATTCCTGCCATTATAGCCTTATCTATTTCCACAATCATTTTCTTTAGACGGATGCTCTATATTCAGTTATTCACACATGGCTTTGCCATTTTCTCGAATATGTATCCATATATAATCAGTAGAAATATTATGTCATTAATTTTGCTTAATTGTTGACAAAATACACCAGGAGGCAGGCATCATTTCCACAAGTCAATATAGCGTAGATTAGATACTTTTACATATCAACTACAACTACAAAAACTTAGCAAACGAGGTAACATTACAGTTAGTTGCTGATAGCTCTCAACAGCATTGATCTGTTAGCTAAACAGAGAAGTGAGGCTATTGTTGCAAAAACAACAATAACCAGCTAACATTTTAATTTCATATAAACTAACAGACTACAGTAATATTTAATAACAAGCTTACCCACACGCCACACAATCAGTCTATCTGAGGAGTCACACCTAATATTAACACATATACACCACATCTAGACTAATCCAAAATTAACCACCTTCAAATGGTAAATGGCTCCTTCAATCATGCAATCACTTAACATATATAAACCTCACTTGCTGCCATCTTAGCTTGTGTCTTATCATGATATTCAGTATAGCACATAAAAAATAGTCCATGCCTAGAAGTGAGATTTGTTCTCTTAGGCCTTGGCTACACGTATATGGATCTTTTTGTAAACGGATATTTTTAGTCCTCCGTTTTAAAAAGAATCCCTGTCCACATGACAAAGATAAAAAAAATCCCTGTCCACACGTAAACGCAGAAACGCATTGATCAGCTGCAAGTTTAAATTTCATATCAGATTTTATATTTACATTTATTGTACATATGAGGGGCCAAATACCCCTATTGAAATTTGAACGTTTATGGAGATGTACTGGTTGTAAATGTAAAATGTTCAAAAAACAGGAACAAGTAGCGCCATGACGCTTGTGACAGACGAGCGTTATGTGAACCATGGCTAGATCAAGAACGCTCATCTATGAAATTCGGCACAAGTCGTCAGAAAACGAATGTAGCCTACAACCAATCTTAAATTTGTATCATGCCATCTTTACTAAAGACACATGTGGAAACGTGTGGTTGGCTTTACCATACAACGTTTGGAAATGGGTCAAAAAGACCGCGCAGCAATTCTGGAAGAAAATGATGTTCGTCTGATGCGCTTTGGTGATGTGGATCTGACTATGACCAACAGCAGTGAGGTTTCTCTCACTGCCTGACTGTAATATAAGCAACAGTGTACAGTACAGGCCAGGGTGTGAGCGTGCTTTGAGCTACAGCCTGATTATATTGTAGCCTATTAGCTACTGTATGTGTACAGTCAGCCTGCACGTGAAATTCAATAATTTATTCTGTGCGTAATTAATACCAAGCGCAAGCGCCAATCGTTCATTGTGCAGCTACATCAAAAGTGCGCGAGTGACTTCTCCTCATCTATCTGCAGTGGTGTAAAGTAACTGTACTCAAATACTGTAGGCTACTTAAATACAATTTTGAGGTATTTTTACTTCTACTCCACCACATCTCAGGCAAATATTGTACTTTTACTCCACTACAATTATTTAACAGCTTTAGTTACTAGTTACTTTGTAGATTGTGATTATTAATACAAAACATACATTAACCACTTCAACCCTATTTAAACCGGACTGATTACCCGGACTTTTAATTGTAACAGAGTAGTTATTTTATTTTATTTTATTTTACTCAAATAAAACATTTGAGTACTTTTTCCACCACTGTCTAATTATTAATTATAGTTATTTTGCCATAAATGAGCATGCCTTGATTCATAGACTGTTAAGTGTTGCTCTCTCCATCTCTCCATTTGGTATTATAATGACCATGAGCGGTCCGGTGTTTATGTAGTATTATTATGTATTATTATAATGACCATGTGCGAATGCGCGATGACGTCATCGTTTCTCAAAACCTCCGGATTACGTGTCCACACAGATCCACTGAACCGGATCTTTTGGAAAACCTTCACTTATTTATCCGTTTTAGCAGCCAAAAACACTGTTTGCGTGTGGCTTAAAGGCCCAAACGCACACCAAAATGTGCGTTTAGAAAAAGATCCATATACGTGTAGCCTAGGCCTTAAAGCTGTTAGAATACAAATTCATCAATTGTCAATTAATCATTTGTATTCATTCTAGACAGGCACAGGTGTCCCTTATTACTTTGAATATCAGTACTGATGTATTGGTAGAAGAGTACACAGTTCATAAAGATGACATAATGCCTCTTACCATAGGTTCCCACTTACAGCAAGTTCAGCAGGACTCAGGTAAAATGGCTACCACTACAATACCATTCTAAAATGGCGATTCTTAATGATGTCATCTCTACAACCCACAACTACAAATCCCATAGCACGGGAGGACAGTTCACAAAAACGCTAATAAACAACTTACTTTTGGGAACAGTGACAAATTGGCTTTGTCACTCTCTTCATATGCTAACGGTCAATGTCTGTGTACAAGTTCAGCTTAATTGCGCAACCCACTGAGGAGAAAAATGTGGATCAGACAGAATGACGGACAGAGGTTCTTTCTTTTTATAGTAGGATACTAAGATTATTATTATACCTGGCATACTTGACACTGGATGACTCCCCGCCGGTGACAGGCTTGCGGAAGGTGATCTTGTAGTTACCAAGTTCCTCAGAAAACCCAGTGATGGAACTCAGGCGACTCTTCTCTACGTGGGTCTCCACGGAGCCCTGTGTGTCTGCTGCCGCATAGAACATCAGAGAGATGACTGGCGCCTGGGGGGCAGAACTCTGATGGAAAAAAGGTCAAAGGAAACCCGTGACAACCTGTGATTATCATTTGTTTGAGACGGAAAGCTTTGAATACCATCACGTAAAGCAATGTTTGGTCATTTTTGGGACAGTTTATAATGGTGCATAAAAACAAGCTGAAAAATTAAGTTTATATAGAAGAATGAAGAAATTTGACATTAATGTTCTTATTCAATTAAGCTAATTTGTGGATTGCATTCCTTTTCCACTTTTCCACATGTAGTATACGAACACTCCCCTCTGCCTGTACTCTTTATACTACTACAATACTGTATACTTGCTGTCTGACTGGACAGTGTGATTAACAAGTAAAGCTCAAAGTCAACACATGCTTTGAACCTCAACCTACTGTAAAATAGTAAATACAGATTATCCTCCTCCTAAATCCTCACATGCTGGTTGGCAGTGATCCTCCAGGTCCAATCCCCACCATGGTCCCCGCCGGCCCTCTTGACAAATTCTGTGGTCAGGGTGAAGTCAATGTCTCGGACTTCCTGGACGCCGAAGGTGAGGCCATCGTGCATCTGCCAGCCATAGCCTAGCAGACGATCTCCCTGTTCACAGGTGTGCCTCAGGTTCACATCCATGTCTGAGAACTGACGCATCCACATCAGACCTGGGAGATAGAAAAGGCTATGTGACTTTGCTGGTATGGGATTTCAGATTAGCTAGGGCTACTCAATTCTCTCTTGTGTAGCACTGTTTGTAGTCTATGCACACCCAACCTTTTAATATAATTGGGTTCTGGGTATATATTGGCTGAAAACTAAACTTTTTGTGTTATTAGAAAAATGTAAACAGGAAGCATCTTGCTCCAGTGACTTACAGGATATCCTACACACACAAAAACTATGACTACTCTTACTGATTAATTGACAGTATGACAGTAACGGACATTGGTAGCCTACACCTTTACATAGTATGAGGCAATTGTTGGTCTGCTTTAAAAATAATAAAGTCTGCACACTGGTTCTCAGCTCCACTTGTTTATTTTCTGTTTAACGTTTTGATCACATTGATCTTCTTCAGGAATTCTTGGTCTACTCCCATACTATTTATGTGTATTTATCACGCGGAAAAGTTTATAAAAAGATTTTTAATATAATTTTGCTGTTAATATCGACATCCGTTTACTTTAGATTCTTCATTCACCGTAAAGGAAGGTAATACAAATGAAAATCAGACATGGAGTAAAGTAAACCATAGAAATAAATAATTATTTTGGGTGAACTTGCCCTTTAAATGAGATTATTAGCCCACTTAACCCCTAACTGCTCCCGGGGTGCCGAATTAATGGCACCACACTGCTCATAACAGTTAGGATGAGACAAATTTCTCATTATGTGCAAATGTGCAGTGACAAATGCCCCCCAAAAAACTAAAGGTGCTATACTGCCTATCCTGGGTAGAAAGATTGGTGCGCACACACTCAGACATCTGACATAAAGGAAGAACACCAACAAAGAAGTGGCAAGCTACCTGTGACAGTAGACCTGGGACTTCTGGTTTTCATGCCAAAGTATACCTGAGGCCTATATGACCCCCAGAATCTTTCAGGGGAGACCTCAGCACTGGTGCTGTTGGCATCAAGGACACGTGGTGAAGGGTGAAGGGTCACCACTCGTTTGGCCAGGGCCGATCGCATGTACAGAGCATAGAAGAACCAAATGAGGCTGAAGATGCAAAGGCCAATGGAGATGTTGATGAATACTTTGCCGATGTCAAGCTTCTTCTTCTTTTCCTTGCGGTGCAACACAGTGGGCTTCTCATCTTTCCGCGGTAGGGCTAGGGGAGCGGATTCCCCAGCCCCCACCCTCTTCCTCTGCTTGCCCATCCGGCCCTACTGGAGCTGAGAAAAGGGACAGCTTTTTCAACTCAAATGAAATAGTAACAAGTAATTACAGTCAAATAGTTCTGTTCCGATATGTCTGTTTGGACACCAGTAAAAGGAGACAAATGCGATTGGACAAAGGACTTCCCACCCAGCATGCATCAGGGTGCACAACACTGACTTTATTCACTGTTGTGTATACTGCCCAAAATATTTCAGTTAGGAATTGGGTTACATGTTTATAATGATCATTGTGTGTTTGTTTGTTTGATTATTTTCACGGACACATTCTGTAACAGAAGCATGGGCTTTGAGAGGAAAGCAGACAGAACACCCCCTCTGTTTATATCTTAGGTAGAAGTATACCTGGCTGGCTGCAAATAAACCTGCTTCCTGTATTCAGAAGTTGTGATGTTGCTTCCTATGAATCCTCTGCCCACCCAGTCATTACAATATTATGCCATTCATTGTCAATTTGATATTTGTGATGATTGCTTTTTGATTGATTGATTGAATACTTTATTAACAGTTTGCAAAACAGGCACAGAGGTAAAGTTTCATACAAAGGATGCTAAAAGGATAAACCCAAGAAAGCACTAATGGTGTTTGTTTTGCTGTTAACTGTCCCTTGAGAAAGGTACTGCTTTAGTAGTGATATTGTATTTATTTTTATATATATATATATATATATATATATATATATATATATATATATATATATATATATATATATATATATATACATATATATATATATATATATATATATATAATTGCATAATAATGTTGTCTTCAGAATATCAAACCTTAGCGGCAGACCGGGGGCAGCTTTCTGTGATTGGTCAGTCAGGTCAGCTAGCCAGCTAAACGTTGTCAGGTACTTTAACTCACAGTATATTATAATACATTCCATCTCAATCTGGAAGGATTTACCTCGGAAACAGGGCTTAATGAAAAGACGCACATTTTCAACACACAACTGAACTGAACCCACGGGAATGACACGGTGACAGGCAGCCCTGACTGAGCCTAGCCATAGTTCACATGACGCTCGTCGGCATGGAACCACTTGTTCCTGGTTTGCGAATATTTTACGTTTACAACCGCTACATCTATATAAACGTTCAGATTTCAAATATAAAGTGCTTACCCCCAAGCCACTGATGTAACAAGTTAAAGCGGCCCAGTCTAAGTGCCCGTATCTTCCGTATTGTTCAATAAAAAGCATTTTAAGCCAATCGGCGGACATTTTCAAGACAATAACAATTAATGTATCAGAGTGCAATACATCTCCCAACCCATATGGGCGCGTAGTTGAAAGCATATGGAGAAAATTCGGAGAAAATGGCCACCAATCCGATTAAAATGCTTTTTATTCAACAATACGGAAGATACGGGTACTTAGGCCTGACCGCTTTAACTTGATATATCAGTGGCTTGGGGGTAAGCACTTTATATTTGAAATCTGAACGTTTATGTATATGTAGCGGTTGTAAATGTAAAGTACTCTCAAACCAGGAACGAGTGGTTCCATGACTGTCATGATATGACTGCCATGTTTCAGGGCTATGACAGAGCCCTACAACTAGCACGATGCAACATTGCATCGTTTTCAGTGTCTAATATTAATGAGTCTGGTTTACGAGTATTAGACGTTATATAGTGACGGAACGTTCACACATATGCTAGTAATGGTGTGTTGTTATTGTAACTCACCTGTCCAATGTAACAGATTCTCAACTGTTCATTATATCCGTTGCTAGCTAATGCACTAGTAGCTACTTCCTGGTTGTAAGCCTACTGCCCCGCCTCCACTTCACCACGACCACTGACGTGTTACTCCCATGTGTTGACTGCTGGCTGGTTGCGTGGTCCAGTGGTTCTCAACCTGTGGGGCGGGACCCCCACATGATTTTGAGGGGTCCCCAGATGACAATGTAGTGACAATTTAAGGACATTTAAGACCCTTTTAATATAAAAAAAAGACAATTTCTGCATCAAAAGTAAACTGAGTATACTATAATAACTGGTCAAACATTGGCCAAATTGTCAAATAATTTAAGAAAGAGGCAAACATTGTGAAAATAGCTCACAACGCCTCGCAAAATGCGAAGCATTGTGAGCTTGTAGATCTGTTGTTTTCACAATATTTATCTGTGGAACGAGTCAAACAAAATGTAATGCTTCAACTCCTACATTCCAAGTGCTTGTCAGGGTGGGGGATCTCAAGTTCACATGTGACAGATTATTTAGGGGGAAAAAGAACAGATCAGCAAGCTTTAAGCCTGATTTATACTTAATTGCGTGCCGGTGTCGTGCTCAGTGAATAGCAGATTTACAAGCTCACGACACGTTGTGAACTTGTAGATCTGCTATTTACGGCATGCAACTCAAGTATAAATCAGGCTAGCTAGCAGATCTGTTCATTTTGGCCTGCGGCATTATTAACCACACATAAATCCTCTATACACAGTACACCTGACACACACACACACACACGGTTGTGATGACAAGATAAAGACAATTCAAAATCACACAAATGTGATAAAGAAGTGGGGAATAAGTTGTTTTTATTGAAATACAACTTCGAAATGAGCTTATGCGAGACACAAAACTGGGAACAATCTGCTAAATCGAAAAATAAAATGTGAAGGTTCTGTCAATAAAAAGATGACTCTGTGTATGTACAGAAATGTACACCAAAAAAATGCCTCACATTACTTAAAAATTGACAGCTGTATGCATGAGGGTGTGTGGGTAGCTCTGGATATTTCTGAAACATAAATTGTTACAAATCTACACATTTAGAAAGGATTACCCCCCTAAATCAATTATTTACATTTGGTTGCATTACAGTGTGCAACAATAACACACATTGCCAGATATCCTATACGTTTTAAAGTCAATGTACCATAAATGGGTTCAGGGTGTGTTCTTTAGGGGTCAAATCTAACAGTGAAACTCTGGCCATCAACTGTCACAATCACATCTTGTTAAATCCACATTGACCAGAACTGACTTTGATACTGGGGGTAGAGTAACGCAATACAGGAGCAGAACAAAAAAAAAGTCAGTAATTGTCGCAAATCAAATGCCTCACTGAATGAGGGGACTACTGAAAACAGGGGTCTTGTAGTTCTATTAAGATGTGGTGTGTATTTTCCTGCATGATTTAGGACTGTTAAAAGAGGTGCCGAGGAGGCTTATCAACCACTCCATTGGCCACTCTTGACTCCTGGATAGGCACTGTCAATCAACAAAAAAAAGACCAACCCCAACCCATCCATTCTGAACTGCCTCACCATAACCCATTAAAACCGGGAAAATATCTGTGTCATTTTAGATTTAGATTTTAGCAACATACGTTATAGCAACATAAGTATTTCAGAAAACCCTTAGGATTTAGAACAATCGTTCTAAAAAATAGCAGATATACATGCTCACAGCGTGTCACTTTGTGCTGTGCTGCAAGCTTGTCAAAAAAAATGGGGGGGGGGGGGATTTTAATTAAAACATTTTTTACCACACAAATGTTCTTTTCTGGGGGTCCCTCGCACAAAACATGTTCAGATGAGGGTCCACAGCCAAATAGATATCATTTTCGTGGTTTGAGAACTACTTATTTTGAAGGCATTTGTAGAATCGGTCTTAATGGGTTAAAAAAAATGAAAGGTCGCTCTAAAGTAAGGTAAATGCCAAAACCATTAATACATACACAACCATTATAAAAGGCTAAGTAGAACTAAACCATAGCAGGAAAATCCACATCACAGTTTAACACAGAGATGTTATGACCCAAACCCAAATGTCAGCGTTTGCTACTGTGTCAGCAAGTAATTTGAAGAAAAGAAGAAATAAAAAATGCAGTTTTCCCATGTTGTGTCTGCAAAAAGTTAAACAAAAAATAAAGCTTGACAGATTCTCAGCTCTTAGAAACAGTTGGGCAATTCCATTCTTACTCTGAGAAAGAATCTGAATACAAGCACACTGCCCTGAAGTCTGTTTCATTTGAGCACTTCTCAAAGACTTTTGCTTTGACGGCTGCACTTTACAAAATTAACTAGGTTGAGATGAGAGGCTGAGGTGGCAAGAACAAAAGCCATGAAACCAGCAGCGCCAGAAAGAACACAAAGACATTATCTTTGAATGAAATTACAAATAAATCTGAGGCAGAAAATAAATTGCCATGGTCCTTACTGGGATGCATAACCAAGTGCTTGCTGAGAAAAGGCAAAATGCTGTAATTTCCCACCTCATTTAAGTGTCATACTGTAGCTTAAGCGCTTATACATGCAAAAACAAAAATGATACAACAGAGGAGAAATGTGGTAAAAAGCTGCAGTAGAAGCACGACCAAAACAACCTTCATCCCCAGCGCCAAATATCACCCACATTCAACTCCCATTGAACCCAGTGAACCCCCCCCCGCCCCCCCCCCCCCCTCTCGACCCACTTTCTCTCAAGCTTCCACATGAATCACCCGTGACTGACAGGTACAAAGACTGAGGAAAGAGGCGGGTGGGGCCGCAACCTCCGAAATAAAGAACATTTACAAACCTTTCAATAAAACAAAAGAAAAACAGAGAGATGGAAAAACGTGAAAGGAACTCAACGCCCTGGTCTCTCTTAGGGCTGCTTTAAACTATGTGTGGCTTTGTGTTTACTGATGACACAAATCAGGAGCAGAAAAAAGTGAGATTAGAGCGCCAGTTTGCCGAACTTCAGGAAGGCCGACTCCCTTCCCACATTCACTTGCTCCTCATCTTCATTAGTTTTTAATCCTGCCGCCATCTCCCTCACTGACAAAGCGCTTCCGCCCTCTAGTGGATAAAGAAAAAACAGTTAAGAGGCTGACACAGATTGACATTTCTGAGCATTAAAATGCTAAATCAGAGTGGTATTAAAGGCCCAATCAGTGATAAAAAACAATAAGAGTACCGAAGTCCTGACGTCACTCGTTCATCCCCTGGGTCACAGAAGTAATTTGATACAGTAGGTTTCTGGCGAAGATTTAATTAATTTGGTGGCGGTAACGTTTTCTTGGCGTCAGTTGATGCTTTATAACCATAGGAGTCAAACCGGCATGCTCATTTGTTTATTTTTGTAACACAGTTCTTATATGACGTCTATGGGAATTCAGAATGGGGGGAAAAAACGTGACCCAGGCAGGATGCGTAAATTACGTCAGACTTCGGTGCTCCATGGGAAGCCCCACAACAACAAAAAAAGAAAGAAAATAGCAGTTTATTCTCTAGTCTAGTTCACCACCTGTGTTCATAGCAGGACTATCGGACAACAGATAAATCAGGTTTTAAAATGCATTTGCTGTATTTTGGGGCTGCAATAGGTTGTCATTTGTAAACATTGACAGACCTTTAATCTTTTTTTCTTATGCAATAATAGACCAACATTGAACATGTTTTCAATCAACCAATCAATCTGTTTCAGCCCTATGTTCAAAACAGTCCTGGGCTGGAGCTTTGAAAAAGGAAAATGCCAAAATGTTTTGGTGTTTGGCCAGCAATAGTTTTATAATAGGTTAATTCTAGTTGGTATAACAGGTATGAAACATATATTAACCATATCCTTGACCTATATATTAATAGTTTACTACTGTAATATTTGTGTATATCTGTATCTTTGAGCATTCATCATATCAGCAATATTTCATATAGGTACTTCCAGAGCCTTCTATTAGAGAGTTGCGCCAATGAGGGGTCAGAAACAGCGTCGGTCACGTGGTTCATGTAGCTGGAAATAGTGACAAGGAGCCGTCGACTTCAATGCATTCCATGAACTTCCGGTTTAGGGATTTGTCACTATTCAATCCAATGTATGTGTATGTAGAAGACCTGGCCCGAAGAAGTGAACGGAGCTGGCGTAACTCTCTAATAGATGGCACTGGGTACTTCTATCTAGGCTCCGACCTGGAGGGGCAGGCATCTCTCAGCTGTTTGGTGATGACTGATTCCTGGTAGCAGAGGTCCACAAACGTCTCCATGATGGAGTGAGCGTGAGGTACATCTACGTTGATCTCTGGGAGTGCATCGTACACACGCTGGAAGCCCTGGAGCAGAAACAATGGGCCATATAAAAAGAACAACATCAAATATATGTATGTAAGACATACAGTATGAATATGAAGATGGAAATATAATTGATATATATAAATATATAGAGAGAGAGATTGTAGATGTGGATACATGCTTTTATGTATGTTTAATCTTAAATTCTTTGTCTTTATAATTTATCTGTATTCTTTCTTTTGGTGTTTTATTTAATTGATTATCATGGCTCGAGTTAATGTACAATTTTCTGTTAGTTGTTGTATTGTGTTGAACTTGTAAAACATTAAACATAAAAACATAAAATGTTAGAATTCTTTGTAATCAACATGTTTTTTAAAGCATTATTTACTGTGCCTTCCAAAATTGCTAAAGATTGCAAGCAACAGTATCTAAAAGAAAACAACATAAGATTGCTTCATGCAGAATCTCTGACCTACGAACATGAATAAATCGGTTTTCTAATTCAATTGATTTTTTAATTTATACATTTTCTTGGCATTTTCTGCTTTCTTCAGACAGGAGAGTGTAGCAAGACAGGAAACCATGGACAGAGAGAGAGGACAGACACACGAGAGAAGACACCAGGAGTCAGGTCCTCGCAATTCACAAGGAGCACGTGGCCAGTGCACAACTCACAGGTTTTCAAGGGGGGGGGGGGGGGGGGGGGTACCAGAGGGCGGCAATTGGAAATGAGAGTATATTATAATACTGCATATTATACTGTGTACGCGTGTGTAGATATACATGTATATAATTTACATATCGTCTGTCGGGTGGAAACCTCATATGTCCAAAACAGTTACTTTTCAGGATTCCGTGCCTCGTTTTGAGCTTATATATCTGCTACTTTTGATACTTGTGTGTGACACTGTAGCATGATCAAGTAGGGCATTAATTTACAAAAACATCCATTTTCATTTTAATCTCTTTATTTTGGTGCTGAGCCAAACTGCAAGGGCCACTGCCGTGCAGTGGCCTAAAAAATATTTAGAAAAGAAAGGGCTCACTGGCTTTTAATGTTCCAAATGTTATTGTGACACAATGTTTCGACCTTTGCAGTCTTTTCTCCAGGTTAAAAAGTGGAAGGCAGTGAAGGTTGAAACGTTGTCACAATAAAGTCACAACAAAGTCTGATGTAAAGCCTGATTAATACTTTGTCATGAGACAATGTCACGCATTTAAAATAGCAGACCCACAACGCACGTTGTGAGCTCGTTAGTCTGCTATTTTCGCATTTGACACTGTCATGCGACAGAGCATAAATTTAAAATATTTTAGATATCTAGACGTAGTTTAGTTTTTGGGTTTTTTTCAAGACATTTTTTAAACAGTTTGGTTAACTGGTTGAGCCACCAGGCACCCCAAGAACCAAATTTTCCTAGAGTGGGACTGACCCGGTTCATCTGGTCCACAGTGATGAGGCCACTCTTTCCGAAGGTCTGAAGTAGCTTTACCATCATATGGACGGCTGTGTCTCCTTTAGACTCCAGGACCATTACCACGGCCTATCAAATCACAAACAAAAAAGGAGAGAATATAAAACATCTACAACTTTGACTTTTGTTTTTCCACAATAGGGCATATGCAATTCTGATTGCATATGCAGTTTCATAAATGCATCTTGACATGACCCATGGTATGATCATTTATGGATTTTTGTTTAGTGTCTTGTTCAAGGACACTTGAGAGTGCAATGTGCAACTCTGATCTCTTCGTTTTCAAATTCAATAAAAAGGTCAACACAGTTTAGATTAAACTAAACTTAGTTAAACTAAGTCTGTTATGATCACTGATAATCAACTGTGTTTTACTGATTTACCATAAGGTGGCAGTGCTGTATCTTGGTTTGTTATAGGCTCTGTGCATGTAGTCCAGAGTTTCAGAAGGTGGTATACAAACACACGTGTGGTTCATTTTCCCATAGCTTCGTTTGATGGTTCAGCAGCAGACTTGAACCGGAAACACATTATGAACATGTCATATGTCTTTCTGGTTCAAATCTGCTGCTGAGCCAAACAAACAAAGCTATGAGAAAATGAACCGGGAATGGGAAACATGTATCCCACCTTCTGGAAACCAGGGACTACAGTAATGCACAGAGCATATTGTGCAAGTCCCAAGAAAGATAATGAAAAGGGCCCAAAATAGCTGCAAAGACCATACCATCTCCTTTCACTGATCTGAATAAGTTATGGAGGTCCAAGTCATTAACCAGTATGCCAGGCCTACATAGAGGGCCAGTTGGATACAATATATACAAGACTAAACTTCTAAATAAAAGGGCTCCTTTAATAACTAAATAATTGTATAGGAGGAGGATTGGAGTCAAACCTCATAGACCAACTCATGGTGGAAGTGTGGCACCTCCAGGTCACGTAGGCAATGTTCTGCTTCCGACAGAACCCCTGATATCAGGTACTCCTTCAGCAGGAGATTCATCTGAAACACAGACAACAAAACACAAAAGTGTGACAAGCGATTTTGTGTGCAAAAAAGGTAGTAGTAATAATAATAATAATAATAAAATGTATTTATCATGCGCTTTGCACAGGGTTACAAAGTGCTTTAAAAAAAACATGTAGCAAGAAAGCAACAAGGAAATAATAGTAAAGCAAAAATCTAAAAACTAACTAAACATCAACTAAAAACAGACATTGAATTCACACCAGCAGCGTGAAGAAACAGACTGTATGGAAGTAGGCCATTTTGATAACCAAGTTTTAAACTAGCAGTTGTTGATGTGAAATTACCGTAATCAAGATTGAACATCTACATGACCTATTTACTGCCTAAAATTAACAGGTTGATTACAAACAAGCTGCCAGAGATGCATCTCCTCCATGCCAACAGCTCTACTGGCTGGGCAGAGCAGTTGGCCAGAGCTGCATGGGGCACCCGCAGCCAGTGGTGTAAATTAACTAAGTACATGTACTCAAGTACTGTACTTAAGTATAATTTTGAGGTATTTTTACATTCTTCATTATTTTCAATACTTTTACCCCACTACATCTCAGAGGAAAATATTGTGCTTTCACTCCACTACAATTATATGAAAACTTTAGTTACTAGTTATTTGGTAGATTTGGATTATTATTACAAAACAGACATTAACCACTTCAGCCCTATATATATTTCAGCCATTTGAAAATAGCCTATCTACATGCTCACAATGCGTCGCATCATTGTGAGCTTGTAGATCTGCCATTTTCAAAAGATTTTCAAAAGACATTTTGAACAGTGAAATGGGACATTCTGCACAAAGAGTACTCTTACTTTAGGTACTTAATGCAGTATTGATATTTGTACAATGCAGTATTGTTACTTTTACTTAAGTAAAAAAATTGAGTACTTCTTCCACCCTTGCCCGCAGCACCGGAGCCATCCCTGCTCTCTATCCACAATACTAGGGATAGATTGTTTATGCATGTTGTTTAGTATGTTTATCTATCTATCTACAACTGTTGGTTTAATATTCGCTACTTCCTTAGAGCAGTTTGTTTCTGTCCATCTCAAGTGGTCCCCGGTGGTCAAAGTGGATCAAAGCAAACAGCTGCATTTATACATTTTAGCATTTATAACTTTCAAGTGAAGTTTATGGGGGAAAAGGGAGGAGTCACACATACACACACAATTTATATAGCAATACTATGAACAACAAACACGCCTCATCAGTTTCCTCTCAACATGTCTGAGGCATGAAGTCTATGCACCAAATTCTGGATATAGTTTGCAGCAACAATGTTAAACTCTGCTGAGTACAAACCGGGAACACATTGTGCTACTGTAGTTGAACTGAATATAACAACTAATTCCCTGTTGTTTTTATAATAGGATCTTGTCCTTTTTTATTTATTTCGTTTAGACATTTTTATCCACTGTGTTTCACACGGTGGAATTTTGAACAGACCACAGCATTTCAGCAAGGGAAATCAGCCTATAAAGTCTGTCCAGTGCAATCTCCGATGGAATTTTCTTGGAGCACTGTACTGCATGGCAAGAGAGAGGAGCACAGGTGCAAATGTGCACACGGATGCACACACCTCAGCTGGGGGTCCACAATGTAGCTCACCTCACCATCAAACCCTAACCTCACCATGACTTCAAGAAATTGTCTGTTTTCCAAAAGCCTACACTCTACAGCCACACACAGATAGATGCACATTGTTTTTAAGTGTGATTGTGATTTCCATGGCAGAGCAATTTAGTTCAGAATGGGTGTGGTAATAATGTAAACCATAATTGGGGTGGCTTTAATTTTACCCTTTTCCCTCAGAATCCCAGCAAACAGCTACTGTACTGCCATTATGCAAAGTCTGACCTACACAGAGTTTCCATTTTTTTAAGCAGAGCCACAGTATAATTTCAAGCCACTCAATGGGACGTTCAAACAGGCCATAACCCAAGCTTTCCCTTTTCATTATTTGAAAAAGGAGAGTAGGCAGTCCACTCGCCAGCTAATTTGTACCTTTTCTTTAAATGAGAACAGCAGAGGAACAGTATAGGAAGCCAGGAGAGGGCCCGGAAAGAATTAGATCCAGTGCTAACATGGGTGTATACGAGTCCAGAAGAGGGGGGGTCTCAAGTATCATTGCACAGCGCTTGGGTGGTGCAGGGTAAATATTACCTGCCCACCGCCGGAATATAGTTGTTTGAATCCACTGCAGTGCATCCGGCTTGCCAAGCGTCTAAACGAACACAACTGGCCTTGTTCAGGGGAGGGAAGCCAGGCCAGAGAGTGATATTTGACAATGTAGAACATCGCCAAACCCAGTACTGTTTATTCTTTTAATAAAAATGTTAACTTCCTGCTGATTTTACTATTTAAGATCCGGATCTGCGAATCCAGTCCGGGTTTTCTTCCTAATAAAAATAGCAAAATTAACAGGAAGTTAACATGTTTATTAAAAAAACAATCATTACTGGGTTTGGTGATTTTCTATGTTCGTTTATGTACGAAAAGAGTGACTTTGAGAGCTGTTTCACTGCACAATGTAAGTCAATGAGGAGCATATTTTGAATTCTCAATTTCTAATCAATGGAGCAATTATGTTTGATTTCTTGTCCACCTTTGGAGTTACATCATGTTACGGTAACTACACAAGCCAAACCTCCAGGGCCGGACTTACCGTTGGGCTAGGGTGGGCTACAGCCCAGGGGCCCCCAACTGAGGGGGGCCTCAAATTTTTTATTTTTTTTAATATATATATATATATATATATATATATATATATATATATATATATATATATATATATATATATATATATATATATATATATAGTAAAGTAACCCTACCGAATTAACCGAATTAAAGTAACAAAAACCCCAAATAAAAATAAAAAAGCCAGCGCGCAGGGGGGGCTTCAAAAATGCCCAGGGGCCTCAACTCCTATAATTCCGGCCCTGCAAACCTCTACCAAAGTGGTCTTGCCCTTTAAGTCTAGCTTGTCTTCCCTTTTTTCTTCTTTTTGTTAATGTAAATACACAGTTTCTAAACAGTTCTTAGGACTCTCCAAGGCCCCAAAATCTGAAAATATTCAACTTTTAGGTGGAGTGCTGTGCTTCAACCACGATTTTCAATAGTTGCTTAGCAACAAGAGCTAGCCAGCACTTCCCACGAGCATCTGTTAGTGCTGTCGGCTAAAAGCAAACTAACTTGTGAGGCTATGGGATGCTGTGGGGCCTGCTCTGGCTTCAACTCAATGTAACAGAATCTAGAGGAAAATAATAGAAAGACTGACAAATTGGCAGGATAAAGATGTCACATACAGTGAATTCCAGAGTCTTTATTTAACTCTGAAGTGTTTTTAAAAAGTTAAATTGATTTACTGTAGCTGTGCATAGGATAAAGAATCGATGAGACACAATTGAGAGCAGTGAAGAGACCCCATGCCCAATGCAAGCCCACTGTGCTCTGCCTGGGAGGCAGCTGCATACAGCCAAGCAGGAAATCAAAACTGGACAGTGATATGAGTTCTTCAGAGGGGTTATGTAACATTCTAGAACCCAGGGCAGGGTGAGATCACACTTCCTTTCCTAAACATACAAAAATGCATGCTATAATGCAGTCTTGTACAACACATGCACACAGTTACATAAATGTACACAAAAATGATCTTTATAGCACGTACATTTTACAGTAACATGCCAAACACAACCGTCTCATCCAGGGAACAGCAATCCCACACAAAGCCATGCTAAGAGAGATCACGCCTCATCGGGGGTGTGGGGGCGTGTCACGAACATGAGTGTGGTTTGGCTTAATTTGTTTGCATGATGGTAAAAACACAGAAGCACTGATAAATAAGCTGTCATCCTTATAATACACTTTTGCAACTTTCTGATGTTAACACTTTATAAGCATTTCCAACGTCTCCCTGCAAAACAACCAAATCAAAGCCAGGATTAAACCCCCCAACAAGTTGCAAGACCAGCTGCACAGTGCACACGTTAGGTTGAGACCGGACTTCCGTACTGACAGATATCTGTTCCTTCTTTTTCAAATCCAAATTCCCAGAGGGGAAGGTTGCTCTGCCAACACAGCAAGCAAGTACAGGGCTGGCCTGTGGCTCTTTACCCAGTGTGCACTTCAGCCGTCTGTTGATGTTATGTAAGAGCAGAGAAAGGCTGGTTGCAGGTACTGTACATGGTGATTTGTATCTGTACAACAAGCTCAACATTACATCAACATCAACAGAGGCCAATCATACATTCTTCCGTTCTTTTACAATATGTAAGCACGTGGCTTGTGCTTACATATTCTATTGTGTATTGCAGTTATTCATCAATGTGATTTTTTTTAATTCACATTTTATACTATATACTTACTTGAGCAGTTAGGGTCTAAGTGTCTAGTACAAATGGCACTTCAACAAGACATGGCGCAATCAATGTGTGTGGAGCTTACCTCTTTGACAAGGTGTTTGACAGGTCTGAGGCCACCACCCACGCCCCACACATTGTCCAGCCTGACTATCTCCTTCTTCATGGAGAGGAGCACAGCGGCACGGTCCAGCGCCGCTCTGCAGTGAGAGAACAATGCCAGACATACAACATAGACAAACATGCAAAATAAGGAAAGGAATCAAGTACTCTCTAAACGGATTCATCTTTTTTTGTAAACATTGATGAAGGCATGGTGACCTTAATGTATTGGTTTTTACTTACATGGGAGGCAGAGTGAATTTATCATCATTTTAGGAGTTTCAACTCAGGAAGTTCTAATACTTCTGATTGTGAAACTGCCAATTGTGTAATCTACATTTGTAAGATTGTGAATGACCACACAGTCTCTATAAATCTTTTAACTTTATTATTCAGTTCAGCGTGCCAGTTCAACATGCCCCGACATTAAATTACAGGCTTTGGGAAATTTGCGAAACAACTGCATTAAAGTCTTTAATTTGCATCAATCAAGTTCTGCTCACCTGGCGTAGTCACAGTCCACCTTGCCCTTGTAGCGGTCCAAGAATGACATGGGGAGGGCATGGTCTGCTATAGCTCTGGCAATAAACTGACCTAACATCTGAGGACGACAGAACAGAAAGGTTTATTTGTTGTTGTGTCACACAACCATTTCCTCATCTAAAGGCAGGGTTGCATTGCTCATGGGACGGCCTTGCACGCCGTGCAGGAACCTATTTGAACAGGAGCATGCGCAGACACATGCATAGATTTAAAACAACTTTAAATTCACACCTCAACAAAGTTTACAAAGGCTCCCGACTCATACCAGGTGAATTAACATAGAAATGAGCCTAGATGCATATCAATTGTCTATTGTGTGACCTGTAGTGTAGGTGTTAAGCGACGTGCGCGTCACGTCATTAAAATAGAGTGCAACCACGTTCCAATTCAGCAATGCAACACTGTCTAAATGTAATATGGTGGTATGGACATAGGCGTAGGCGCAATAAGCTATGGCTTCAGCCCATTACTTCTTGGTAAGAAATGTGGTTATTTTCTCAATTAGTTTTTTTTGTTTGCATTACCTATGAAATTTGAACTATGTTACCACAAAAATTGACTGAAATAAACTAAACAGAGCAGCATAACGCAACTAAAAATCTAAATGATTTTTGTTGGATATTGTGATTAAACCATTAATTAATCTAAATGAGTCATACTTTATTGCACATGAGGCATCTTACATAAACATCTTCATTTTCTTCAATCACTTTATTTTGCCCATATTGTATGGACCATACATGCCCATACATGATGATCACCAACTTGCATGGCAAACTACTTTATGGTAATTAAGATTCATGGATGGAACAAGTATTTGACCTATGAGGGTGCTTACATGGACACCACTGCCAGTTAGTCAGGCCTACCTGTGGAGCTTCTGGTGTGTCCAGAATGAGGTCTGGTAGCTCTCGGATTATCTTGTCAAAGGCTCGGGCCATGTCTGACTGGGACATCATTTTGCCGGACAGGTCAGAAAGCAGGCGGGAGGTAAGCTCTCTGTGGCTGGCCTTCCCCTCAAGGGACAGGGAGACAGCCAGCGAGGAGAACTCATACTTATTGGAGCCCAGGTTCAGTTCCTTCAGCAACATCTAAACAAAAGGCAACATTCTTTTACAAATCAATGTGGGAAAGTCATCTGTAAAACAGTGATGCCCTTTAACAGCAAAACCTAGCTTTCCAAAAATGGATTAAAAAAGGAAAAGATGGCTCATGGATGTGGGGTATTATTTACAACCCTCCCTGTGCCCTTAGGTCCCTAGATGAAAAATACCCTCGTAACCAAGGGAGAACGAGCCTTTTCCTTTAGTGCCCCAAAAGGAATACCCTACCCAAGAGTATTCCACAAGCGGATACTATCACATCCTTTAAATGGCTTCTTAAAACATATTCTTCCAGAAAAGCATTCTTGTAAAGCACCCTATACAGCGTAATCCCCCACTTTTCTTTTTCATTTCTGTATCAGTTTTAGCCATTAGACGTTGGCGTTTTATCTTGTCGACTACCAGTGCATCTCAGGTTTTGCGTGATTTTAAGTGTCTTCGTGCTGTGTCACTTACCTGGACTTCTTTTGTGTCTCCGTGTTCAAAGTATTCTTGTACAATAGGGTTGACAGTCTTCTCGAGCTCCTTTTCATCCAACTCTGGCACCACTGTGGCATAAATTGTGTCCCCCTGTCAAAGAACAAACTGTTTCACATCATCTGAAATAGAAACATCACCGCTAGGATTTTCACTTAGGCTTTTACACTCTGAATGTACTGCTACAATTGGCCATATTCACACAGTGGTCATCATTCATCACTCTCATTAGAACATGACGAGTATGATGTAAGAGCAAAACGGCCTCTGTATGAATATGGTCAATTGTATTCATGCTCCTACATGTCCATGTACCCTCAGTAGTCCTGCATTAATAGCTCCGTTTGATCGTAATGCACCTGATGTAAAGGAATCTTCCCATGTACCTCACACTTGACAATTCTCATTCTGATAAGGAAAGACAAAGCGAGAACATGAACACTCACATGTCACTTGCATCATGTTTTCTTTACCTTGCTATAACTTCCATCAAATGATCAAGTCAATATCTAGCATTACTTACTTAAAGAGGTGGTGCCATGGTTTTGCACTTTTTCATGTGTCTATGAGGTTGATAGAACTTCATTAAGCCCCATGGTGGTGTTTTTATGGTGTTTTATGTCTTCTCTGACTATTTTGAGTTTCTACCTGGAGGCTGAAACCTTGAGGGTCAAACGTGCCAATAGAGAAACAACGCTTTAGTGACATAGTAAAAACATACCCTACCCCTCATTATCATAACACAACAGGTGTGGGCACGAGGAGAAGGAGGTACACTTTTTTGGAAAAAACCTTCCTCCTAGTATAACCATAATACCTGATGATTATGTTTTACGGGGGTGGGGGGACGGGGATCACTAAAAATCACGGCACCCTGTCTTTAAATACCCTAGCTTGGACAAATACTATCTGGAACATATGCATTATTTACATGTGACTTGAAACTTCAATTCCTGTGTACAGTTGTTGTCAAGAGTACCAGTGAATGCTGGATTGACCCACTTTCCGGTGTGTGTGAAACATGGTAGGTTTGGAGAACAATTGTTAACTTTCAGTGACAACAATCTTGACACCAACTAGAAGAGATAAAAAGTAATCTTTCACTAGGGGTATGATATTTTGTCTATATTTAGATGGGAATTGGAACACACACACACACACACACACACACACACACACACACACACACACACACAATTCTGGGTGACAGACCATTACTCTGACTCAGTTTCGAGCCCATTACTCTGACTCATTTTCCTGTTTTGAGAAGTGATCCTTGACTGTTTCCCCCCCCCTTTTTTAACTGAAGGGAGTCGAAACAAGACCTTTCCCAACATACGTGAGGATATATATCCCTCAAAATGTCCCCAATAAAGAAAGGCAATTGCTGAACAGGCATTTCTGTACAACATAATAAATGGCATGCCATTAATAATACATGATTGCTTGTTTATCCACTTGGAGCAACTTTACTCTTACAACTGCAAATAAATTGTGGTATAACATGGGCGGATTTTCACCAGGCCATTTCTACTCATTGACTGCCAATCGCGTAGATCTACGCGAACCTAATTAAAGCCGCCACGTGCCAACTGGTCTTTTTTCTTTTCTTTTTTTAAGTGCACTTTTGCAAATTTTTTTATCCACTTCCGTTTCCGGTAGCACCACCGGAAACGGAATTATCCGGGATCCGGTTTTGCCGATCCCGTCGGCCTCCGTTCTAAAAACGAAACTGAAACGCCATTTTCTCTTTGTAGTTTTTCTCCTCGCTGATCACTGTTTAAGGAAGTTTGATAATGGTATCGAACCATTATCAAACTTTTTTGTGTCTAGGAGAAGGAAATATTAAAAGGACACTATAGCTACAGAACTGCAATTTATAGATACATTTTGAAATATCACCAAATCAAAACCAAACAAGCCCATGACACTTTTCACGTTAGATTTTGGTCACATCAAATGCCTCGGTTGCCCTTTACCACACTGCCCCTATTCTATTCCACTGTGATTAGAGGCACAAATAATCAAAAATTGTGATTTATTGTTTCATAATAATGTAGTTGTGAAACTTGGCAATTAATTCAAACAACTTATTTGGTCAGCTGTTGCACCTTGCCCATGTCTCCTCACCAGTAAACAAGAGTTGATAACCAGAACATTGATTGTACAACACAATAAAATCAAAAGGGCATACCATACCATTTGACTAAAGATATGGCAGTGATATGATATAAGTGGCAAAGACATTAAGGATATATAGAGATCTTCTGACCATACCACATCGGGGCCAAAAGACATGACTGAGGTCTGTTTGAGCTCTTCTGAGTCTATCATCAAGTGGGCCATTCGCCTTGACAGATGCTCCATTCCCACTACGTCAGTGTCATGTCAGGCTGACCAGAGAACAAATAGAACTGGCCTTGGGCGTTGTGCTGAACCTTTTCTTGATAACAGGGTTAAAGATTGAATATATAGTGTGATTGTGGTGGGCACAGAGCCATATGTTTTCAATTATAGTCTAGCTATAAATAATCTTCATGTCAATTCCTATGGACTTTGGCCTTTTGTGGCCTGCAAAAAAAAAAGAAAACGATCTAGCAAGAAGCGCAGATCAGATGATAACACAGCTAATGCCATCTGTTGTCGTGGGCATAGAACATGAATTAAACTGTTAGCGCCCGTTCACAGCAGGAGAGTAATTAATTATGTCATACCACACTGTGCCATCGTTTTCAACAAAGGATAATGCATTGTGTGATTCATTAGACAGACAGGTGTGCATATGCTTGTTGTCTGTATGTGGACAATTACTGGCTTGACCAGAGCGTGAGGCCCCTTTTATTCACCAGTGTGTCGTTTACCCAGTAGGGATATATACCGGTTCTCGATGAGAGTACGGCCCGGTGCCATTTGAGTTGGTGCCAGACCGGTGCAAACGTGACGTAGAATTCGGTGCTGTAAAACGGTACCTAGACAGTCAATGTAGGCCTGAGCTGTGGGCTATGGATGGGATCACAACTGCAGGCACCCTCGCTGCATGAAGAGGGAAATGTGCGTCACATTTTAATAATGTAAACATGTTTCTTTGATTAATGAACGGCCCAAACTACACAGTCTACCGACATGACACATCTGACAACGTTGTCAGCTGTCCATCTGATACCAACTCTGCAGCCGCACTGAGGCGCTCAATATTAGATTAGATAAAACTGCTTTTCAAATATAAATGTATTAACCTCTGTAAATTGTTCTATATTAATCCATGATGTCAGGGAGAGGGCTGGTGAAATCATTTGATTAGAGTAGGTGTATTTGATCACGGAGTGGATATTTTTTAAACAAATACCACATTTGCAGATTGATACGAAATTTAGGTCAACCTCGTTAAGATGAGCATTTTACCACATAGAGAATTAGCGCAAATTATGTCAAGATGCTAAATGCTTATGCATGCATCTTGCTATGACCGTTTTTTGTAGATAAAGAAACGTAGACGCCACTGCACTTCAGTCACTCCAGAGACTCAGCCACGACAGCCAGCCCCTCCTCCTACTCTCACTAACAGACTATGTTTTCCGTTCCTTTTTTAGAATTGAGAAGTATCGGTTCTGGTACCGGTATCGGATAAAACCTTACGATACTCATCCCTATTCCCCAGCAGCAGCCCTTCAGTATCAGCATGTTTGTTTGGAATGCGCCATGAGAGGTGTAATCTAAACACACACCTCAGCTTTGTGATGAGTGGGCTGTTTGTGTGTGGTATCTTTTGTTCCCACACTAGTGGTCTGACCAAAAGCAGCTAACACTTTTCTGGTGGTTTTTATTCACTGGCAACTGGGGAAAACAAAAGCCCCTTTTACACAGCCTGCTCAAGGCGGGAATGTTGCACCATCATTCTGTATAAAAGATACGGACATGGAGCTGGCAGCGGAGGCAGTCACAGTGCCGAATGAACGTCTGTGTAAAAAAAGGCACAGCCACCATGGTGGGACAAGCATGTGAAGTCCGCTTTTCTGCCTTGAACCACTTCCTGCTTCTCTTCAATTTCTTCTCCAATGCATTGCTGCTCACACAAACACGTTTGCACGTCTCCATCATTTTAGCATTACACATCAACATGTTAAAATCATAGTTTTAATGAAAACGGTAAAGTATAAATCAAAAGATGACACCGACATTGCTCATCTTAGATCCACAGGCGTTGCCTGGGCTGCAAAAGCCTGATCGCACCAGGTAATAAGGTGACTTTTAGGAACAACCAAGAGGGCCTTATCTGAGGCTCAAGGCTGCACTCGGGCTCATATGGGACCAGCATATCTAAAATGTAAACATAGGAGCCTGTATAGGCAATGGTTGTAAATGTATCAAATCTACTGATAACAGCTGCCAAAAAGGCTCATTTATGCTCCCTTTACTTACAACAACATGATCCGTATGATGTAACCGTCACTGCTCACATTCTTCCATGTGTCCTTTATGTTGGCATGGATTGAAAGCAATACTTCCACTAGAGGGCAGTTCAGAGCCAAAACCTTCTGACAACTAACATGGCAAGGGTCACCTAGTCTCGCGTGGCCAGACTGTTGCCTCCCACAATTTTCAAATGTTTCCAGTCATACAGTCTGGGACACGGAAGCTCTGATCATGATTAAAATATAAAGCGGAGCTGAAGCCTCCTCCCCACTTCCGTTTCGTCTTTACAGTCGCACAAGTTTATCCTAATATAAATCCAAATCATCTAAGCATATATAGCTTGCTGCTTAGCAGAAATGGAAAAACTAAAATGTAATGACATTTTAAAATATTTTTTTCGTGAACGGAAGAGCCAGCTTCCTCTCTCCGATTTCAGGAGGTGTAGTTCCAGACTCTATATAGCAGTGGTTCTCAAACTTTTTCATGTCAAGGACCCCCAAATTGACACTTATTAGCCCGCGGACCCCCATTTGAAAAGATAAGCCAGGGACCCCCATAAGAGAAGATTTTTACGGCTCTCTAGCAGTGATTCTCAACCACAGGACCCCCACTTTGACATCCATTAGGCTACGGACCCCCATTTAATGGCATTTATATCTCTGGGACCCCAATTTATATTGTAAAATCAATGTTAATTTAACTCTGAGAGTGTCGAAATGGAACCAAATGGACCCGTTAAGAGTCCATTTGGTTCCATTTGGACACTCTCAGAGTTACAGACCCATAAGGGTCCATTTGGTTCCTATCCATCATTTAGCTGGGTACCCCCTGGAACCCCCTCAAGTACCCCTGGGGGTCCCCGGACCCCACTTTGAGAACCAATGCTATATAGCATTCGGAGATCGTGAAATGGTTGTCTGGCTACACGAGACTAAGGGTCACCCAACACATTGGTTGATACTACTACACAAAAAGACACACAAACACGCGCCCCATACCTGTGCAGCTTCATCGTAGTTTGGGTCTCGTGCATCAGGCTCCTCAACTTCATAAACCTGCCCTGCTGCCCCCCACACTCCTTTACCACCAGCACCACCTGGCCAAAAAATACCACTGCTGTTAGCATAGTACAGGTCTTACTCAGAGCTAGCGTAAGCCTTGATTGGGTGCCATCATTCATTATTTGGTAACCTTATTTTTGCATTTTGTTAACCTAGCTTACGTTTTGAAAGATAGTTCTGCCTTAACCCTGGCATCCTTATTTAAAAAATGTCCAAGGCATTTCTTTAAAAATGTCAAAAATAGAAGATCTACAAGCTCAAAATGCGGCACACTAAGAGTTTGTAGATCGACTATTTTAGCAATGTGTTATATGATTGTTGCCGATATGTAATGTGTTGTATGTGTTGTCGATGAATCGTGTACCATAACCCACAATGGAAACAAGTCCCCCAAGCTGGCTAGCTGAGCTTCTTTGACTGTACTGCCGTACTGTTAGCAAAAAAATCAATAAAGTAATCAATCAATCAATCAGTGGACAGATCCAAGATGAAGAAACCAGGAGCGCTTACCTTTCTTCGGCAGGCCCCGGCCTTTGCCGGTGCGTGACTTGCGGTCGTTGGTGTTGGCTTTGGCTTTAGCGCCGTTGGGGTCGCTGTCCGCCAAGTCCCCCGACTCAGAGATCGACTCACTGTTTGAGTTTCGGGATGAGGACTTGCGCAGACGACGTTTAGCTTTGGCCTTGAGCCGGGCCTCGTGGAGAGCCTTCTCCTGGGGCGTCCAGTTACCATTGACCTCCACTTCATGCAGCCCATCATCTTCATCGCCATACATACGGTCATTATTTGCTAGGTCACCGTCTAAGGAGAAAACACCTGTGAACAGCCAGAGGGGAAATGGTGGCCAGAGTCAGTAAAGCTTGATTTATATCCATCGTGCAATAGAGTATAAAATTTGTCTTTCTACTTTGACAGGATGTGGAGATAACCTTGAAAGTGTTATGGACACTGCAATAGCTACAGCAGTACTGTCAACAGTAGATACCAGGCACAGATTAAGTCGAGTTTGAACCTTAGTAGTCTGCAATCACACAAACACACAGGACATACTTTTTAATGACTGTAACTTAGCTGTTATCTGTCATCTATACTATACCCATGTGCATGTTGTTGATTTCAGAATGATGCAATGTTTACAACCTCCGGCACCATATTATAAATAATATCCATGCGTAAAAAAACAAAATAAGTAAAAATGTTACAATAAGTATTAAGTACTCACAGTACTATTGTGCACCCATTGCTACAATAATGTCTCTATAGGCCGATGTACTGGAGTAAAGCCAATGGCTCAGTGAATTGCCCTTACAAAGCCTGTCTGTCTCTCTGAGTGGGTTATCAAAAAAAATACTGTGCAAACAACAACAGCTGTTGGATATAGTCTGTTTAGTGTCACCTCTCCATGCAAGGGAGGTTAGGTAGTCTAGTGAAGTCTGAAAACAGTGCTCCTGTTCAACCTAATTTATACTGTTGCACGACTGTGTCTTATTTTGAAGCTTGAAAATAAGTTATTTCTGATGAGCGACACTGCCATGCGACAGAGTATAAATTAGGCTTTAGTGTGTGTCCCCTCTGAAAGCATCCAGAACATGCTGTTTCACAGAATGGCGCCAGAAACTGGTGAGACTCTAATGAGACACTTGCAGCTGTTTGGATGCTTGGTTAAAGGGGAATTTCAGCCATAATACATCTGAACTACATTGTTCCAGCCCCCCCATGTAAATCTCTCCAACGGTTTTCAGCAGGTTATGCGTTTCATTAGATACTTGTTTATAAATGTGTTATTGAATTCCTAGAAAGGCCAACCACACTAGACTAGACTAGGCTTAAAATGCTACGTTGTAATCTGAGAACCATCTGCTTACAGCAGCAATTCATAGCGACGTTTTGGGCCACCCCCATTTCCAGCATTTTACTAAGCTGATTTTCAAATTATATGGAGTAGCGGTCCGCCTTGTGATATAAGTGGGAAAATTCTTAACTCTCAAATGAGTGCAATATGAGAGATTATGTGTCCAATAAATCAACTGCAAGGGGTAAAATTCTAGAGTGAGTAGTAGAAGATTTCAGATGTGTTCAAACATCCCCTGAATGAGTTAAGTTGTAGTAGTTGCACAAATCCCATCCATGATATCTATTGCCCCATTCTGAGGCATGTATCTGCCAATACAAGTGCAAACTGCAAACTTAAGTCCTTATGAACCATTTATAACACAACGCATATATGTGTAGTCCAAGCTGAGCTCTGCATTCCTTCTGAAGGTCATGCAACACCCCAAAATGTCTGTGCAGATTAACACAACACCTGGGCATCCAGCTAACCTTTACAAATGCGGGGGGTTGGATTTGCAGCAACATGCAAAACACATGCACAAGTAGCTACATTACAGCAGGACAATATTACAAGAAATATCAGATTGCAATCATTTGGCGGAATATTGCAACTGTAGTAGTAATTGAACTTATGTGTTCACAGCGTGTATGTGTTGTACTTGCACTATGCTACAATCTGAACATTTATTCAAACTGTAGGTTTGATTTGTATGCTATTCAAGGATTTCTCCAAAAATGTTCAAGTAATTAGTAATTCATTACGGTAATTATCATAGACTAATATTGCAAATGTGCAGGTTCTTGAGACTGATAAAGCAATCTAGAATATATATTTTAATTTTTTAAGCACTCCTAACATAACAACTACACACTCTTCCAGTGCTCTTCTGCCATTCCGCTCTATCGAGTGTTTGTAAACAAGGATAAGTTGTGATGGTCAAAACTAAAAGCAGGCCTGGTTCCATGGAAGCAAAAAAAAAAAGAGTAAAAAAATCTGTAGAACTCTGCAGAAAGCAACAACAACAACAAATAGGAAGGAATAGAGTGCTACTGTTGGCATAGGAGGACGGAGGGAGGGGGGGGGGAAGAAAAAGGGGGAGCACATGGTGGAGAAATGCTGACACCAGCTTCTCTTTCTCCTTCGGTGTCTCATGGCACTGTCTAGGGCAGCACAGCGTGGGTCTGACTACATATGGCAGTGTTGTTGGGCTTACAGCTAGTCACATGACCCAACTGTGGGAGATAGGGCAATGAACATTGGAGGGGTGTAATGAATACCCCAGAGTCCTTCTACAGCTAGCCCTCTACCAAACGCCAGTGAGTATGAGAAGTTATGGGGGTTCTGACAACGTTATGTTCCTATAGATTACAGGACATGTAGCGGGAAGGGCAAGGGAGGAGAGAGGGAAATTGGCCAAACCACAGACCCAAACCAACCGTTAGGCTACTCCTCGCTCTTCTCAGCAGCCTGTACTTTCCTAGTATACTATGCTGTACAAACCAACTGCAAGTCCTCACTCTCATACAGCAGCATGTATCCCACCATTAGGCTAGTACTACTCGCTCTTATGCTGCATCCACTCACACTAGAGCTGACAAAAACTAATAAACAGACAAGCATGGCCAGCTACATTGCTGGCGAACCACCGTTGAGTGTTGCTCAAGCCACACTACGTGTAACATGAAAAGGGTAGGGGTTAATTTGCACAGGGAACTGGTCTAGCGGCAAAAATGAGTTTGCTTTTATTTACGAAGGGAGCAGGACTTTTGGGGAGAGAAAATGGTGAAACAAAAACATACGATTGATTGACGCTTCACTGCGTCATTGCGGGACTGAAAGTTGAATCCAGCTTAACTTTCTTTTGGAGTGCGTCTGCACACCCATCATGCAGTGACAACAAGTGTCAGGCATCAGTTTGTAGCTTCATATTACTGCCTTGAAAATTACTTTAGTCTGTCAACTTTGTCACCACTAGTAGTGTGAATGCAGGATTATATATATATATATATATATATATATATATATATATATATATATATATATATATATATATATATATATATATATATATATATATATATATATATATATATATATATATATATATATATATATATATATATATATATATATATATATATATATATATATATATATATATATATATATATATATATACACACACACACACACACACACACACAGCCTATACTACAAACTCAGTGAATAGAGAATCTGAGAAAGGTATCATGGTGCATACAAAAAAAAGTGTTTATTTAACTCTGAGACGACCTGTTGAGGTCTGTTTGTTTTACACTTTCAGAGCACTGAGAATTTTACTGTGTATGTGGTTTAGTATGATTTGATTCATGGGATTTTATTTTATTTTATCATTTATTTATTTGCACATTTAAAAACAACACATTTTTTGCAACAGCATAATATTGTGTTGGGATGTGCAGGTGAGATTTAGAAAACCCTTTCTGGTTTATAAGGTTAATCTCACCTCACTTAAGAAATACAAGAAAGAAATACAAAGTAATAAAAAACAAAAATAAATTATTTGGCAGCATACATACAATTATACAAAAATACAACAATAGATACACAGTATGAATACTAGAGAAAAAAAACATTTTAGTAGAAAATGGTGTAGGTGCAAGTGTGTGTGGGTGGGTGTAAGAGTGGATGTCTCTGGGAGTTGTTAAATTTGATTCATCAAATGGGTTTCTAGCTTATATTTAAAATGATTTGGTAAAGCAGCCTTTGATGAGATATTAATATAGCTGGATAACATTTTGACCATATAAAATCAAAACCCCACGCATAATCGTTGCAATGCTTAAAAGTACTGTCACATTACAATAATAAAAAAGTACTCTATTGCTATTTGCAAATTCCAAGAGGCTACAATTCTAGTCTTTCATTACATTCAAACTGAACAAATCTCAGAGTCAGACATCAACATCACATTTCTCCTTCCGCAAATTAAAGTATGCAGTGAGTGCAGACAAAATGTGTTCACAGTCCACACAGCCATTCATATTGGACAATTCGGAAAATGATTGCTAATATCATGCACAAACTACTAAATGCTAGCAAAAACTACCTATCTCCACTCTGTAAATCCAATGCTACATTTTATGCACCCACTTCAATTAAACATTTTCAAGGCAGAAAGTTTGTTAAACGACTTTTGCAGAGGGCCATTAATCCTGTATGCAAGTACATGCTGACTCAAACTGCTGCAGAACAGGTAGCGCTCTACTCTCAAACACTCCCTGGGCCTGCAAAAATGTATAAACAACTGACCACGTGTCATCTTCTCCTCTTTCGCTCGTACAGACCACACGCCCTGCCAGGACTGTAAATTAACATCCAACCAATGTCAGCCAGCCAAAAACACACCCAGTCCATTGGAAACAGCTAAAAAAGGCAGGGCAGAAGAAAATTGGCATGCAGCCAGCCCAAGACAGCCATCACAAAAGGGGCAAAAATGCAATTAAGTTACCTAGCTAATAAGTATGGGTAACTTGATACCATTACCAATACAAGACTAGACTACATGTCTTTGGGTATCTGTAATGCAGATCTCATTGTCTTAAATTCCAGGAGTTGGGTTCCATGGCTGCAGAAAGAGTTTGAACTTATTTAAAAAAGGGTTTGCTTTTCTTTGTCTTGCTTGCTGCATCTTCCCGTTTTCATATTGTCACCATGTTGTTATGCATCATGCGGATCCTATAGACTTTTTCTGTTTTGCATATTGTATTGGGAGATGGTTTTGCTGTTCTCACAGCTTGTTTCCCCTTCTCCAATTGAAGCAATGAAAGAGCAACATTCGCCTGCTGCCATGTTAAACATACCCTGTACTGTCTGCCAACTGCACACTGACCAAACAGAAGGCATACCAATCCAATACAGCACCACAGGGGGGACAGGCAAGTGATGTGCGGAGTTACCTTCTATTTGCTCTACCAATCCACCCACTCCACCACAGACCACAAGGTCAACCAACCCACCGCCACAGTGACCAGAGGAACGACCCAAACCCAAGTGTTAAACCCTCATGACAGCTGTTTAACTATTTTAACCCCCGACATCCCTATTCTAGCAATTTCATTATATGCAATTATTATTTGTATTCACAATTTTCTAAAAACAGCAAAAATACTGTTTGTGGGCTACTAAGGGAGACATTTCCCTGTGTAGCAGTCAGCCGCAAGAAGAGAGGGCAGGGCATGCCATTGGCTGACTGATTAGCAAGGGGGTCAGTAGTGCAAAGAAGTTTTTTTCCCCAGAGCACTCATGAGATTTCCCTAGTTTTCTCAAAATGTTAATGGCTGCCTGGTCTAAGATGACCATGCTCAACAGACTGTGGTCACTAACACCTGCCCCCCCCCCCCCCACACACACACACACACACACACACACACACACACACACACACACACACACACACTCCCCAGGGTGTTATGGTAGAAAAGGTAAACTGCACATTATGTGCTCTATAGTCAAATAAACAGCTGCACTATGAAATGGACCAAGTAAGAGACCCCTACAAGGCCCAACAGTGGTTAAGTACAGAGGGAGAGAAGGGTGCGGTGGGTGGGTGTGTTTAGCTCAAGGGGCTCAACTGTCATTTCTTACAGACATCGTGGAAGAAGCTTTACAGGTCACAAGCTCAACTCTGACATTTTAGTAGTAGTCTCTACTCTGTAGGTTTGTCAAATTTGTATTTAAGATTTACCACCACCAGGTGCAAGATCGAAGTAAGACAGGGTAAATGGTCAAGTAAATAGAGTGCCTAATAAGATTTGGTGGTTTAATTTGAACCAAATCAGAAAACAAGACGACTTGTTATGGTCAAACACAAGTGAATGCTTGTTCATGCCTGTTGTATGAACAAAATATATGAATAAAAGCTGCCACGCTTCTAGCAAGACACACCGTTCTGTAGCTGTACCACCACGATCATTACTCTAACATTTAGACCACCCCAACAATACACCACACTAGACTTCCATATGTTACAGTTTAATCAAAACTGACTTGTTGCTCTACATTGAATTAGGTTAGGCCTATACTAGCTTAATTCATGAGACTGTATTTGACTTGGGCCGCCTGACAGCTGCAGTGCAACAGCACAGATAACGAGTATTGTAAAGAATACAAACGTCAACGAGTTAGTTGGGTACAAAAGATTAGAGCTAGAATAACAAACGGTTAAGATTCAGATAATGACTTTTTCAACAAAGCAAAAATGTTGACCAATGTTGCTGCTAATTCAAGTTCAAGACTTCATTGCATTACTATACCTGCCCACAATGAAACGAAATGTACAGTACAAACATTAACCACTTTTAACCCTATATACACACACACTTCATCAAACATAGTGAAAATAGCACATCTACAGGCTCACAACACAACATGTTGTGAGCTTGTAGATATGCTATTTTCAACACTTAGATCTTTTGTTTTTGGAAAGCTTCTGAAAACCTTCCCAAAATAGGGACTCCAACATCCCTATGGTCAGCCATGCAAAAGATGAAAAATGACCAGTCCAGAATCGTATGGCCCCAGTCGTCAACAACATGCAAATTGCAAAAGCATGTAGTAGGGTGGGCAGGTCAGGGCGTGTGTTTATGCATTAGGGTTGCGAGGAGGGAGGGAGGGAGAGGCAGGAGTTGACAAAAGAACAGAGTGAGACCTCAACGTACATTATGTGTATTCAGCAGGCCATGAACAAATCAGGCTTGACATTTGTGGCAGAGTGTGTTCCAGTTTTCCTCTGTTTACACCAGCGTCACAGAAATGCCCAGACAGGTAAAGAGTAGAGACGCTGCAATGTTGTTAACGATCCTATGACATGATCAGTGTGTGCTACGGTATTAATCAGTGCCATCAGTCAGATGATAGGCCTATGTCACCCAAACATGCATTTTTCTATATTTGGGGGTTTAGCTGTTGCCCTTATCCAAAGTTACATTCACAGAGTGAGCAGGTGACAGGTCAGAATCTTATTTAAGATACATCTACTCTACAGGATGTAGGGTATTTGTGTCACATGTTTGTCTTACTATAAGCACTATATATCCCTACAGCCAAAAATAGCCTACACTTGAGTGAAAGGTAAAACAGACACATCTATGAGGGCTGCATGGAAGTCATGTCAACTGGCTTCTCTAAGCATGGTCTCAAAGCTACATTGAATGTGATATTGCACTGTAGTTATCACGGTATTCGTCACTTTTTATTCTTTGGCAGTGCCTTGGCAACCTTTCACCTGTTTTGTGTATTGTATTACATACAGTATGTACTAATATTGCTGTGTGTAGGGGGGGCATGAATAAGTGTACAATAATGTCTGTCTTATCCTATGTTTATACTTGCTATGATTATATGATCATCGAATAGCACCAACATTTATCTGCTTGACCAGATACATTTGTTGCTTCACTTCCATTTGCGTAAGCACATATTGATACACTTGACGCCATGTGCAATATCAGATAGACTGACGACTGACATCTGTGCACAATGATACAAGATGCATGTTGTTTTCCTAATCATTCAGGTTTTTTTTTTTCATTTCTTGTATATTCTGGTCACATCATGTGTTGAGTACTGTATATATATATGTAACGCCAATAATTATAATTATGGCCATAACGTAACGTATGAACTTCAGATCTTAAAACACAATTCCATTTACTGTCCATGCAGTAATAATTCAATGTATGGTTTAGTCATTTCCAATTCTTGATATACCGTATGAGCCAACTAGCCTACTTGAAAGCAGAACCGAGTGTGTGTGTGTGTGTGTGTGTGTGTGTGTGTGTGTGTGTGTGTGTGTGTGTGTGTGTGTCCAACAAGTCACACAATAGAGTCTTTGAATGTGTGACCACCACATCAACTGAGCTGCTTTATGAAGCATGACAGATTTTCCCTGAGAAGTTAACGGAGTCCCGATACATAACAGTCAAGGAGGCCAACATAATCTATCCATTGTGTGACATTTTAGCATAAGGGCAGACGTCATTTGTTGCTTTTTACAACCACAACAGAAAATAAAACGTGAACACTAGCAGTACAGTCTGTGCTGCTGAGAGAGATCGTTATGGCATGCTACTAACTAAACCATTGAATTACTGCAATGCTGCTCTCAATACAAGTCTATTTCTTATATAACATTAAATGCAAGGCCACTGAGATTATGTAAGGTATTTCTATTGGTCCTCCTATAGAAGTAAGCTACACGCTTAAAAGCGTCACTGTTACATTAGTGACGTCACGTCAAAGACTGACAGACTGATGATCACTCTAAAATTAAATAAAATAATGTCTTTACACGTGCTATTCACAACAAACGTCCGTTTGCGCACGTTACAACTGTTACAATATATGGTAGGTAGGTACAATGTGTGAACCGATATATTATAAATATATGGTGTGAACTGGCATAATATATGGTGCATGATGTTGCGCGTCCTGTAAGTTAATTAAATCTAAATAATAATCGAAGAGAAAAAAGGTGCAAAAGAATGTGGCTTGTGATGATCGCACGTCACCCAGAAAGGGGGCGTGTTGTTTCCAAAGCAACATTTTACACTCTGTACTGTAGTACGACGGTGTCGCATGCCAAAGAGAACTGAGCTAACCCGGATATATGATAACTCTATGGTTAACATGGTGTAGTATGTCAAACAAAAACACAATGTAGATCATTGGTTCTCAAAGTGGGGTCCGGGGACCCCCAGGGGTACTTGAGGGGATACCAGGAGGTCCCCAGCTAAATGATTTATAGGAACCAAATGGACCCTTATCTGTAACTCTGAGAGTGTACAAATGGAACCAAATGGACCATTTGTACACTCTCAATAGTTAAATTAACATTGATTTTACAATATGAATTGGGGTCCCAGAGATGGAAATGCCATTAAATGGGGGTCCGTAGCCTAATGCATGTCAAACTGGGGGGTCCTAAATTACAATGATTGAGAATCACTGTTAGAGCCGTAAAAATCTTGGGGGTCCCTGGCTTATCTTTTAAAATGGGGGTCCGCGGGCTAATAAGTGTCAATTTGGGGGTCCTTGACATGAAAAGGTTTGAGAACCACTGATGTAGACCATCGTGGACACAAAAACAAAAGATCTTGTAGAGGGGGAAACTAAAGGGCATGCAGAATGCAGACTATGTTCAACAGAATCAAGCACACACAAACAACAAGAAAAGCGGAAGTAGACACTGTGGGGGTGGTGGTTGAGCCAATCACGAGAGCGAACGGGTTAAACGTTAACGTGTTCGGGCCAGACGACGAACGACTGATAACAACAACCAACCACCAGTCAAAACATACACGAAGCTCCGAACAGACAGACGGTGTCATCATCATGCCAGACAGAGACCGACGTCAAAATGTGCAGCACGATCGCTCTGAATGGCAGGTCTCTGTGTGTGAGAGCACATGGTGGTGGTGTATAGCATGCTGCTGCTGCTACTGACTGCAGCCCATCCCTTTCGCCAGGTTTTGTGAGAGAAATAAGCCACCAGGTCTATGTAAACAAGCCCTAAAAAAGCGAGCCCTTCGCCCTTTACACATATTACATAGCCAATCTACAAGCTCGAGCTTGTAGATCTGCCATTTTCCATGTCATAACATATTTTCAGATGGGGGTCTACTCTGAAGACAACTCCATATTAATTTGGGGGTCCTTAACATGAAAATATTTGAGATCACTGGTTCAAACAAGACGAAGTAAGCCCAAAATAAGCACCTACACTTTGGAAGCATGCCCCAAAACGGCAACTACCAATATTTACAAGCAACTTGACAGAAAAACAGTTGCTTATAATACGCGGACATGGCAACCCTGACGACAGGACAATGGATCAGGGGGTGCACGCCATGTCCTCCCCCCCAGATTCGAGATTCCCCCCCAAATGCAGCTACACTCAAATGACTTGTTATTATCGATGCATTTGCGTCGTTGACTCACCGTCGTGTTGTTGAGCGGTGGTCCATGTCTCCACTTCGGTCGCCATGGCGCTCTTAAAAAATGCTTCTTTAATATTATGTTGTATCTGTTTTTTGACCGTGAAACAGATACTCACAATGCGCGAGCTCTTCCAAATAATGGCTACAGAACCCAATACAAAGGGTGCAAAAAAAAGCAAGAGCAAAAATGTCAATAAAACGGGAAAGGCGAGGGGTTTGACAAACAGCACGTGCTGGGAAAGCAAACAACAAAAAAACACCCTGTTCGCGCACCTGAAAATACAATCTGCTAATCAAATGCACACAATAAAAGAATACAAACGTCAAATAAATCACAATGAATCGACTACGCAAAAAAAAAAAAGACTATTAATTGCAGCTCTCTCAGAGGTCTGCAAAGAGTTAAGTGAAGATATGAGAATGCAGTGAGAAGTGAGTTAGCTTGTGTGTTCTAAACGAGCAGTCTGTGCAAGATAAACAAAGTGTGTTTTTAACTTTGGAAGGCTGTCTGCAAGGAGTCATGTGTGCAAAACGCGGACGGGGAGTGGTCAGAAGAGGGGGCAGGTACACAGCCGGTCTGACCAATCACAGAGGAGGAAAACACAACGAAGTCCCATAATGCATGAACGTATAGTGCGTACATCCACCATGACACTCACTCACTCACTCACACAAACCAACCACACACACTGGCAAGTTGATTCAAAAAGTGCTTTACACCAGTGGTTCTCAAACTTGTTTGTGCCAAGGACCGCCACCTGTGAATGTTTTGTGCAAGGGACCCCCTGTATAGCAGTTTTGTGTCAAAAAATGCAACATTTTCAAAATTCTTCTAAGCTTTAAAGATTTTTTTTTTGAAATGTTCAAAAATAGCAGATGTAGCTTGTAGATCTACTATTTTTGAATAGCCAATGCATAAAATATGGTTAAAGGGCTTAAAATGTATTAACACATTTAGATGGGGACCCCCTGGAACTCCCTCCAGGATCCCTGGGGGTCCCCGCACCCCACTTTGAGAACCACTGCTTTACACAAAACATTTAAGTATGTAACTTTGCCCTGTATTTTCATATAATATAATATATAATATAATAGATATAATATATACATTTTACCTCTCATCATACTAGCACTTATCCACTGGAGTAGTGTGGTGGTGCAGAAACACCCTGCTGATAGACAACATTTAAGACATAAACGTACCTTTCGGCCTGGCGGAGACAAAAAAGCACATTCTAAAATGAAAATTGAATACAGTTACAAATAAGATGTTAAAATAGTTTACAGTTAAGAAGAAATTATGCGGTACATGGGCACTGGTCCTTAAGTATCTTGAAAACCAGGCCCATTGCAAGTTGTTGTACTCTGTCCTCTACCCAGAGCCATCCCACCCTAGCATAATGAGCAGTGGTTAGGTGATGAGTCCTAAGAGTGAGGTCTAGTAGTAGTCTGATTAGTTTGTTTTGAGAGGTCTGTCATTTAGATTTTAGTGCCTAGAGTGCTAGCAATGAGGTGCAGGCATTGTTAAAATCATATTGGATGTGTGCTCCTGCTCATCAAAGCTCATCAAAGGAAGCAGAAAACAGAAAGATGGGCAGAGGGCATTAGAGCCCAACCTCAACACCAGCAAGTCCAGTGTCCAGCTGCACAGGTTGGGGTTGAGTCCTACTGTAGGTACCTAAGTTTGATTTCAAGTCTGGAGAGGACTATGAAGTGTTGAACGCTGAGTTGTTGTCTACGAAAAGCATTTGCACAGGAGTTCCTCTTCTCCAGGTGGGCGAGGGGCCTTAATATGGCTGTTGAAACGAAGGTGTGAGTCCAGGACTACACCACGATTTCTGGCTTGGGTTGTGATTTTTAACATTATCAATTGAAGCTGAGCACTGACTTGTTTGTTTTTTAAAGACAATTCAATTAGTCCAATCATTGATTTGTTCAAATCAATGATTTGCACTTTAATTAGTGTATTTGACCTTTAGTCTCTGGTGATATGCTTATGTAAATCTGTGTGTCGTCTGCATAATTATGGTAACACATTTTGTTGTTTTCCATAATATATGCCAGTGGGAGCATATACGTAGATGTTGAAAAAAAGATTGGGGAACTCCGCATGTCATTTTTGTCTGTTCAGATGTGTAATTAGTAATTACCCATAGACACAAAGTAGTCCCTCCCTGTCCTTTATGATTCAAACCATTAGTGCTGTGCCAGAAAGTCCCACCCAGTTTTCCTGTCGGTCTTGTATGGTGTGGTCAACCGTGTCGAATGCAGCATTGAGATCTAGTAATATTGGAATGAAATTCTGCCACTGTCTGTGTTTAAGTGGATGTCATTGAAGGCCTTAATAATAGCAGTCTCAGGGCTGTGTTGTGGCTGAAATCCTGACTGGAACATATCAAAGCTGTTTAGTGCTAAGAATTTGTTAAGTTGTTGAAATACAGCTTTTTCAGTGATTTTATAAAAAAAACTGGAGGTTTGATATGGGCCTATAATTGTTAATTAGTGATGTGTCTACATTATTATTTTTTAAAAGGCTTGATCTGACTGTAGATTTCAGGGCCTTTTGGAAAAAAACTGAGAGAAGAGACATGTTGACAATTGGTAGAAGATCTGAGGCCATGCAATATGAAACAACACAACAGCAAGATTTCTGAATGATGTCCTCCAAGTATTTATGGTTATTCGGATATATTGTGCCATGGTATTTGAATTAGTTTTAAGTGAAACTAAACTAAAATATAGTGTTAATTTAACTATGAGAGCATACAAATGGAATCAAATGGACCAATACGTTTTTTTTGTTTGTTGTCAGATTAACTAACTAATGTAATGTGTTTTTTTATATAGCTTGAGGAACCAAATACATGGGTGCCACTTCTCCACTCAATGGCCGCCATGTTCTTTTCTGTCGCCCTATTACTTTGGTGTCTACGTGACCTATAGGGTTTTTTCTGAGTGATGACAGCAGTGAATGAATAAAGATTTGGTTGTGGGACATCAAAAATAACTGTTGAGCAACCTGGAGGTGTTTAACTTAATTCAGCCAAACATTTGGTATCGAATGAGGTGTGAAATTAAATGAGCGATGTGTAACCCCATAATCAGGCCCTGCATTTGCTAAAAAATAAGTTTCTGCATAATGCCGTCATCCTACATCGCACAAAGGAAAGTCAGCAGTGTAGAGGTGAATATTTCTATCCATCAGCACATTTGAAGACACCAAACAGCATGGTATAGTTTTCTGTAGCTGCACATTCTTTTCAGCTTGCTTTCAGTGTCTTGTGCATCACATATGTCTGTGAAGTTTCCTTTATAGGATAGTCTCACCACAACCCACCACTCCAGTGCTGTTTCTGCTCTGTGGGTGAAAGTCAGGATTGCTGCTGTATATTTCACATTTGTTCTGAATAGATGCATCCATCACACTGGGCTTCTCTGCAGGAATGAAATCTTCCTGGCTCTGTTACGGTCCAATGACCTTCAGCACAGCAGCATCATGAAATGAAACCTCATCTATCTGTTCAAGAAGTACCGCATGTGGCAGCGGTGGCCTAGTGGTTAGAGGGGCGGCCTTGATACCGGAAGGTCCCTAGTTCGATTCCCCAATTCATCACATCAATCATGAATCACCGCTGAATAGCCCTTGAGCAAGGCTTCCATGCAGGGTCCGGCTGGAAACAAGCTTCGTGCTTAGTCCGACACCCTGGGTAAACAACAAACTTTGCTTTGCTTTTGCATGTCCCAATTCTCCCCTGGAATCTGGTTCCCCCTTTCACGTCTTTCACCTCGGCTCACTCAAATATGTCCTCAGCTTGATTTATATTAAGTGGTAAAATCCATCTCAGCTTCTTCTCAGCTCTCGTCCTTCTGGTACTGGTACTGGCTCTTCTCTCTTACAGTACATGTCACTGTACAGTATATTTGCAGTATATCTGCACATACGTGAAATCTGTCCTCCGCATTTACCCATCCTATAATCACTAGGAGCAGTGAGCCGCCATTCTGAGATCACATAAATATTGTCTTGGTAACAAGCCCATGTACAACCCATGTACTCATTGTTGGTGCTTAATTGATAATCTACAAAATTAACTCAAAAGCCTTGTTTACGGCATCTTTCCTTGGTACAGAGAGCAGAAGAGATGGTGTTAGGTACAGCATTACTTGGAATAGATTAGTTTAATTGGTCAAGTATCATATCCAGGACAACTCTACAGATCTTTAAGAGTAAATTGAAGATATTACCATCTTAATATAGGAGAGTGGCCTGGTGATTAAAGTAACCATCCCATAATGCACAAGTCTGGGTTCATTTCTCACAGTGGCACCATGTCCTGTCAACACTGGATGATAAACTGACTGAAGCGCTAAGTCCCCGGGTATTCACATGTATTTGTCAAACCAACATGCATTGGAAACACAAACAATATACACGCTTAATTGTGTAGGACTTGGTAACATTTATTTTGACACAACATTTCCACAGCTCTGATTAATAAAGAGAGGCAGATGCCCATGTCCAACATGGTTGAAAACTGAAAAAGAAATTACATATCCTGGGATGAAATAAAGAATTGAACTGAACCTAATTATAATGCAGCTAAAACATAAAAAAATGCTGTCAAGTATGGAACTAAATAATTTCCTAACAAAACAAATACACAATGTGACAGCATCTCATTGTGAACATGTACATCAGTATATGCATAAATGAACTGTGCATGCAGTACATAAGAATACAAAATAAATAATATTCACTTCAGTATGGCAAAATATGTAAAAAGGCTTGGATATTCATATTAACAGATATTTTCATGTTATAACAAATACCAACAACAGTCAACTTTGGCCTCATGATAAGCTTTAATGGCAAAAACTAGCCCGAATACGTACCATACTCTCTCTGGAGAGAACATCACGCTCAACTCTACAGGGAATTTTAGGGAAATCTAGCATTTCAATGTGGTGTTGCTTATCGGAAATATCACAGAACAAAATGACAGGGGATCTTCTGAGTACACTGTAACAAAATGAAAAGAAAATGCATATACTACACACACACAGTGTGTGTGTGTGTGTGTGTGTGTGTGTGTGTGTGTGTGTGTGTGTGTGTGTGTGTGTGTGTGTGTGTGTGTGTGTGTGTTTTACCAGAAGACCTCTGAAAATTCCCTACAGTAGATCATATCCTCATATCCTATGACCTACAGTGTAGTGTGTTCTGCCGATATACCGCTACACTAACTTCATGTTCAGGCATCATATTCCTGCATACCATTTGATAATTCTCCTCCCATATAGAGAACGGCACATATCAAGGTCTATGGCTAAACACCACAGCAATAAAGCTGACAATAAATTCTCTCACACATGCGTACTAGACAAAGAAGAGCTCCAGTTAGGAATTATACAATAGAACACCCTTTAAAAAAGCAACACTTTTTTTTCTTCAAATAATAGTCATATGAGCTACTCTTTACTACCACGTATATAGATACAGTCTTGTTGTCTTTGCCATGGCAGGTATGGAAGTCAAAGGTAAACTATTTTTGTTTGTTTGTTTGTTACCACGGTCGTAAACATTCTTGAAAAAGCCTGATGCAACAGGGATCATTTCTTTTCTTCTGCACACAATTGTTCAACAAAACCGATGTGGGCTCTATCCGTGTTATTTTTTATGCTTCTGCTTGTTTCTAAGCAATAGAAAATTATGTCAATACAAATATAGAGTAAATATTATCTAGTTAAGTTGAAGGGAACAGTCCTTAAGTCCTTAGTTAGAAGTCATAATAACAAGGTAACAGTCACATATCAGAGGAAACAAAGATGCAGACACAACAGGTGCATACTGCTGCCGACAAGGTGAGAGATTAAAGGGGTATTTCACCTACACCGCATTTGAATTTGCTCAATTAAATTAGTCCCAGCCCTCAATGTTGTTGATTCTACCACAGATATTTTAGTCAGTCATAGGATATGTCTGGAATGTTTTGTTTTCGATTTGATTAACACTTAAGTCACAGTAGTTTGAGACGTACACGTATACAGTATGTTCCCCGGTAGCATCCCTCAGTGACATTATTGGATGATTGGTATATTTGTTTTGGTTTCCCATGTGGGAGACCCGGTTTTGAATCCAAGTGTTAACATTTGGGGTTCATCCCGCATCAGGTTTCCCATTTTGAACATCGTATTGACTACAATCAGAGGCCTCTGCCCAGCACAGGTTATGGATCAGTAAAGAGGTAAAAGTCATTGTCACCACATGTCCTTTCCTTTCAACCAGCGTTGACTAGAATTAGGAAAAAGTATGTGAATACTATACTATTGCTAAATACTTTTCTTTTTTTGCAAGTCTCACATGTACCATGTATATTTTATAAAGAGACTGCTTTAAGTACTGGTAGAAAATACATTTCTCCCATTTGGTGTACATCAATAGACAACTGACAGAAAAACACAGGTAGCAGCACTAAATGAGAGAGCGCCTAATGCAATCAAAGTATTCATTTAGGCACAATATACCATAAGAAACAATGCAAGTTACAATTTTACAAACAATGTTAGCTAGAACTAAAGAAAAGAAAAACAAAAAACAATCAAATTGTAGACGTTTCCATACTTGAAACAGAAGAAAATATGCAATAGCCAGTGGTCTTTTATACTGATATGTTCAGATTCTGAGCTTTCTATTTAGTGCTTCTCTATTTACCTGTCAGTGTCCTATGTGATCACTTACAAGGCACACTTTTAGAGAGGTCACTCTACAAATAAGACTGTCCAATTAATAAATAAATACAAATATTTTAAGTAAGGAAACGTGTTAACAGGGAGGAAAAAATATGTAGATGAAGCAAAGTCTACATTGGATCACTTCACACTGCAGAAATATTACAATATTGTTTTGTTCAGCCCAATGTATACAAGCCATATGATCTGATCAGATAAGTGATTAATGCATTAATTCATTCATATCAAGCTGATCAAACACACACACACACACACACACACACACACACACACACACACACACACACACACACACACACACACACACACACACACACACACACACACACACACACACACACACACACACACACACACACACACACACACACACACACACACAATCCTCTACCATCTTCATAAGGAGGAAAACAAAGCCAAAACTATCAAGCTGAGCCAAGGCATGACTACACTATGACTTCAAACAGAAGCTGTGAAACCAGGAATTCAGCAAGCGACAGATCACAGCGATGATCACATGACCTCTGCTCAACCATGAAGAGGTGCCAAACATACCTCTGTCTGAGAGTATGAGTAAGTATAATACATAGACAAAGTGAGACCAAAACAGTGTAAACTTGAATTGAGACTCCCTCTCTCCCTCAAGCTTGTTCAACAGTACAATTGCTACTGAGACAATGGTTTAAGTCAACTGTCATCATATTGTAATTACTGAGTATGTGTGTTGTATTCACAGTGAGTACTCAGACAACAAGTGATGCAGAGAATATGTTGTTGCGATGCAGCACCGTACAGATGGGCATCTGTTGTTAACTTCACAAAACATAATGAACCATACTACAGAACATCTTAGAGGCAAGAACAGCACATTTGTGTAAAGTGAACACGTTATAGCCACAATAATAATCATCACACAGTACCAAAAAATGTCATGTTTTGAAGCATTTCATCTTGACATTAACAGGACACAAGATCCAGACTGACATGACAAATGGGCACTTCATTTTAAAATCCATCTTCACCAACATCATCAAAGTCACACACAGCAGACTAGGTTATTTCCCATGGTCTTGGTAGCAAATTTACAGAAGTTACCAGTAGCGTAAAGTTCTTCGTAAACAGTTTCTTATTTGCCCCCCCCCCAAAGCACTACTTTTACATTCAGAATCAGTGATGAAGGATAGTCTTAAAGTTCCTGCTTATTAAAAAAAGTTAACAGTCCATCATTGGAGAAAGCAGGTTGAAAAACCACTGCTAATGGGGCAGCAAACGCCCTACTACATGTGAATTAAAGTACTTCACATCCTATGTGTGTTCACAACAGTGAAAGTACACAAAATGCATTTAACAGTCTAAATCAAACACAGATACTCGTATTCCCATCATAAAGCTTTGTCACCCAACACACTGTCTCCTTCAAAATGTGTATTCCCTCCGTTTGAGACACAAGCAGAGGACACAACCTACAAATCCATAGTCACCCACCAAATTCTAAAATAGATCACAACCCTGAACAGAATTTGTGTTATTTTTGTGATCATGGGACTTTAGTGGCCATGACCAGGTAGTATCCAGGGTAGCAAAAATGTAATCTGGCATGTCATCCAGACACATTTATTTGCAGCTGCCCAACAAAGAATGAATAGGCCAATGGACTTTGTATACTTATACAGTACATGCTTTCACTATAACATTATCAGTGACATTGGACCGAACTGTCATATTCCATGCTACAGTCACAAAATCTGTCTCCCATTCATTGTGTATAGCGTAGCTCTACAAAGGGTTGTTTGATGCAACAGGCTCTTGTTTCTACCCTCTTCAAATTAGCGTGAATCCAACTATGATCCAGATTGTATTATCAGAGTGGATGGCAAACTCTTTGAGATCATAGGAGGAATATCTAAACAAATTCAATACATGTGTACTGTAACTCCTATACTGTTCAATAGTGGGTTTTACTTCTCTACTTTCTTGACAATAGTTTTCTAACAGCAGGTGCCCCATTAAATGATGACAATGAGAACATTTGATCATTATCACCATATCTGAAATGTTGATTTAAACTGTGAGACCTGCTCAACCAAAATCAGTTGAATGTCACTGACAATTATCATCAGAGATTATAGGAGATTCTTTCTAACTATGTCAGTACTATTTTGTACCCCAAGCATTCAAAAGGATACGTCAAATTACATATTGATTGTCATCAAATTATATAAGCAATTTCAGCAACATCCTACGGCACAGTAAAATCCTGTAAAAAGTGTTAATTGAACTGAGTGTACAAATGAAAAAGGATTTTACTGTGTGATATGGGTGGAGCAAGGAACATTTTAGTTTTAGGAATTAGTTGTCCTTGATACACTAGACACATTTTGAATTAAAACTGCAGTCTTGGCTCTCCTACACACATCACCAACACATCTAAGAGTGGGCGGCTAGTGGTCTACATCAAAGAGAGACTGAGCAAAGAGAGAAAAGAGGGAGCAGAGAGGCAGAGCCAGGGATAGTGGAAAGGACAGACACCATGCCACAAGCACAGCTGTGTGAGCGTGTGACGTGTGACGCGCGGCGTGCGTGTGCTGACTTCGCCCAACTTTTATTTTTATTCCACTGGCTCCAGTCAGATCGGGCGGTGGAAGGAGACAGAGGAACACGACTTGTTTCTGGTGTTTAGAAATATAAAAACAATTCACATGAATAAAAAAGCTAAAGCGTTTCCATCCCAATCTTTGAGTTGTTCCCTTCTCTCAACATTCCTCATTTGAATTAGAGTAAACACAACCACATGAGCTATATGACTCTCGTTCTAGCCCTCCTTCCATAAAATATACTGTACATCCAACAAGGCCTCTGTGAGATGACATGGGCTCTCCACCTTCCAGTCTTGACCAGTAGAGGGCGACATCAGGCCACACAAAAGAATGCCGCCACACTACTTTGCACTCAATGCAAGTTTTGTGGTCACCTAACTCGAAGTAGTTCAACTTCATCGTATGTAGACACCAGCTCACGAGGTCTCCACCGTGATAATGGCTTCAGTTGCCTTGGAGACGACGGCAGTGTTGGAGGAAGAGGAAGGGGCGTGGCCAAAGTCCCCCGCCAGCTGTGACTGGAGGGCAGTGGTCTGCGCTCGCAGCGAGCAGTCCACGCTGTCATGAAGCAAGTCCTCTCCTTCCCCCGCCTCGTTACCCATCGCCTCTTTCTCTCCTCTTTTACCCAAAAGCCCCTTTTCCAGGTCCTCCTCCCGACACTCCTCTTCCTCTCTCTTCTTAACGTGGCAGCGGCACACCTCAATGCCCGAGTCGCCCGTTAGTCTACGATGGCGGAAGTGGTCCTCCTCATCGTCATCATCTTCCTCGTCGTGGTCTTCCTCCTCTACTTCCTTTTCCTGTTTCTTCTCGTCTCTGTCGCTGCGGTGCTCGAAAAAGTCTACATTAGAGGAGAAGAGGGCGTGTTTAGGGGATGACAGTGTGGACCTGGGGGAGGACCTCCGGTCAACAGGGGAACGCCGCTCTGCCGTTTCCTCGCCCTGGACGGCGGTGGCTCCCAGTGGGTCCGACAGAGCGAGAGGATGGACCGGATGACGAGGAGGAGGAGGAGGAGGGTGCAGGGAAGGGGAGAGAACAAGGGGAGAGAGCGTAAATCGAGGCGGGTGAGAGTGATGAAGGGCGGATAACGGAAGAGACAGGACTGAGGCCGGTGCTGGGGAGGCGCCTCCTTCGCCGCCGCCACCGTGTACCGGGCGCCTGAACACGGGCACAACATCGGGAGTGGTGGCGGGTATGAGATCCGGCGGAGCTTGCAAAGGAGGCGGGGAAGGGATGGACGCAAAGGCGGCGGCATCGAAAGAAGCCCCGACCCTGGGCGCCACGGCCCGCTCCGCCCCGGCCTCGCTGGGAGTGGTCCCGCGACTGCTGTCGTAGGTCTCGTCCGTCACCTGGACAGAGAAGGAGGTGCTGGAGGGCGAGGTGAGGGAGCAGGACTCACAGGAGCAGCTGGTGTAGTTGTCGGAGCTCTGGGAGGAGGTCATTCCGCTAGGACCCAGTGGGGCTGCAGGGCCCAGGTAGGGGGGGCACGCGGGTGGGTGTCGATGGGGGTGGTGGGGTAGATGAGGGTGGTAGTGAGGGTGGTGGGAGTAGGAGGAGCTCGGCCCCCCCATGGAGCTGCCTCCCTGCAGGGCGAAGACGGAGCTGTAGGGCGGAGGAGGCGTGCTCGGCTGGGCTGCCACCTCCTCATAGGAGGGAAGCTTGAAGGACGCCAAGAAACCTGCGTCATGAGACAAGTGTCAGATCAGGGAGGTTCTATTTCCATTCAGGAAGTTGGAATTGAAACAATTTCTCCCTCTGTCCCTTTCCTACTTGTCCATTCATACACACACTGCAATTCTTGCTCTCTCTTTCTAACTCTTACTCTCTCTCTGTCCCTCCCTCTCCCTTTCTCACCCCCCCTCTCTCTCTTTCTCTCTCTCTCTCTTCTCTTTTGATTTCCTCTTCTCTGTTTAAGTTTACTTATTTCACTGACCTTCTTTCCCACCATATTTCATGATTATCTCCATCCACGCATGCAGGGTTCAATCCCCACTGCAGCCCATGACTCCTATCAATCATCTTTGAGGAAGACACTGATCCCTTACCTCCCCTTCATTTAAGTCTGGATAAGCTTAATGCCTAAAATCTCACTATATTCAGAGGAGCCTAATGTATGTAAACGTACTGAGGTCGAGCATGGAGGTCGGGTAGTTGCAGGCTCCGTTGTATGCAATTAGGTTGATTTCTCTCTGCCTCTGCTGTTGCTGGATACGGAGCTTGGCTCGCCGGTGCCGATATGCACAGAAACAACTGAACAGGATCAGAATGGTCCACAGCAACCAGAACCCTGCAGTAAACACAGTTAACAAAGACCAAACATGAACCAATGTAAACACAGGAGTGTGAGCTCTTTAGAGAATGAATGAACGATGGCTTCAGTCTGTATACAATAATAAAGCTGCCCTGTAACCGGTGCCGTGGGAAATGACAAACTACATGAGAAATGGCTGTGAGTTAGCTAGATGCTGTTATCCATGATTATTACCAGCTCAGGTTGTTGCTTTGAGCCTCCTATATATTGTTCAATCAGGGCTCCACGCACGTGCACGCACACGCACACGCACACGCACGCACACACACACACACACACACACACACACACACACACACACACACACACACACACACACACACACACACACACACACACACACACACACACACACACACACACACACACACACAATTCTACAGATATTTAGTTGGTCATTGTGCCTTTGGTGCCAATCGCAGCCTATCTGCTGAATTTCCATGTTAATCAGTCAAGAAACATGATTGCTTGTTTCTTGATGCCTTGTGACAGCAACCTAACTGCAGCCACCACTTGTGGTTGCAGCGATATTTCTCTCACATGGAGCACCTACTCAGTGTATTTCATACAAAGGGGGGAGTTCAAAAAATTCTTAACTAAAAGGATATTCCCTTGCATGCTTAGACTTGTTTATACAAAGAAGCATGGTCAGTTGACTTACACCAGAGTTCATAGTAGTAGGTGCAGCAGCCAGTCTCTCCACAGCAGTGCCCTGTCTCACACAGGTAGCCTGGGTTGTTGTTGACCCCAGGGCAGTACTTAGGACTTACTATAGGCTGACTTCCAGAGCCCCCGTGAAACTTCACCCCCTGGTGGACAAAATGCCACACGACAGTATAACTACCAAAATAAATCACTTGGGCAGTTGAACTGTATTTTAGAGCAGTTATGTCTGAAATTTTGGGGGTACCCACCTTATTAATTGTACCCATGTCAGAGCTTGTACCCATGTCAGCATCATTTTGAGAAGCTGTCACTGTCTGAAATAAGAAATTGAGAATTGTGAATTTGTGAATTTTACATTTACAGTTTGGTCATTGGAAAGTCACTCCCAGAAAGGTGGATTAAAGGTGATTTATACTTAATTGTATGACTGTGTCACTCAACAGAAAAACATGATGCGATGTAATATGAATTAGACCTTAATGTGATGCTGTAAAACAAATTGGTACAGTATGATATTACTACTAGTGCTGTTTACAGTTTATAGATATATCTTTCTATTCATTTACTAAACCAGTGTCAGCGTGTGTGACTGTCCCGGGCGTAACATTAGTGATAACCAAATTATATGAAGATATGGTTGAAAATGGGTGATGTGCTCCTTTAAGGATGTTAAATCAGCAGGGTAAAAAAAAAGAAGAAAAAGGGAATATATACAGTGTAAGTCTAGTCATAAAAATATGGAAAACAAATGCCAGTGTGATCAAGAGTCATTAGTCCCTGAAGGCTGGACCAGGCAGAACGCCTGGTAGTTGACAGTGGTAGAATAAATATTTATAATTTTAAACTGAAGCCTGGAACTAACATAATATGGATTATGAGTGTAATCCCTCTTTAAGGATCTTAAGTTTGGGTTGAGGGGGGCCTACATAGACACTGGCAAAACCAGAATTATAATGTGATGAAGAATTATCATCTTCATCTTTATTTACCATACATGAGCCTGAGCAATGTTCACTAATGTAATTCAAGACTCACTTTATTGCCATATCAACCACAGTTGCTAGGGACTGGTCTCCATGTGCTCCACAGAGACATACCAGAAAAGCATGTGTACACGTAACGCTCTTACAAACACACATATATAGCTTACTATAGTAGGCTGGGCACTTAATAAATATATCGAAACGGACATTTGAAATTTACAATCTAGAACCAATTTACAATTTAGGACCAATAACTAACGTAGTCTTGCTCATATAGGTTAATCAAATAATCGAGAAGCAGGTTTTTTAATGACTGTTTTGTTATTTCTTATACAGTATATCAACAAATTGACACAAAATAATTCGAATAGATTTTTTATAATCAATAATAGTCTGATTAATCACTTAAGCCCTGTATTATACTTTGTTGTACAATGGTAGCATGTAAAAAAAAAAGTAGCCAATCTACAAGCTCACAATACGTTGTGTCGTTAGCTTGTAGATCTGCTATTTTTGCTAAAGTTTGAAATAATCGTGACATTGATTTGAAGTGATATCACCCAGCCTTATACTACAGTATGTCATTCCATAAACAGGCATGCTTGAAATAAGCAAATTATATAAAATAAAACAATGCAGTCAATGCTCTATCTTAGAAGAATTATTATTTAGTACTAGTGATTTGAAGAGGCCAGAACCTCATAATGCCCTAGGATAAGTCCTCTAATTACTCTAATGTCATTATGCTTTAGCACAGCAGAATTGTTGCTCTGTAGCCAATACGTTACTAGTCTCCTTTTAGCGTGTGAGTTGTTTAGCCGTTTAGGGTTGTCCTGGTGGTTCAGACAGCTAGTGTGCACGTTCCATGTGAAGTCAATCTTATTTGCATCGTCATAGGTTTAACTCCTGTCATGTGACACATTGTGATACGCTGTGAGCTTGTACTGTAGGTTATTTTCAAACATTTTGAAGATTTGAAGATTTGGTTGAAAGTGGTTCACTATTGTCAAAGCAGAAATGCCTCAGTTAAGATAATCATCAATTCATGTATAAAACAGTGTGCCTTCCTACCGTAGTGGCCTCTGTGCCATCCAGACCCTGCAGGGACATAGTCATCTGTGGAGGTGAGAAGGAAATGCAACAGTTAATACCACTGTTAATACAGCTGACATTTTAAAATGGTGGATGGGGAGTAGGGGTGCAGGCCGGGCATACACCAGAGAGCAGAGGGAAGGGAAAATAGAGAGAGGGGGAAAGAGAGAGACAGAGAGAGAGAGACAGAGAGAGAGAGAGACAGAGAGAGAGAGAGAGAGAGAGAGAGAGAGAGAGAGATACTTGGAGCACCAACGCGAAAGGGACAAAGAAGAGCGATATGAGAGCATGAGGTTGAAAACTAACTAACACTATTGATGCTGCCACCCCCCCCCCCCCCTCAGCTCACTCTAACATACCATTGTCTTAATTAAAATACAGGTATGTATTTTTCTATAATCATCTTTTCTTGCAACACTATTTCTTATCCTAGCACATCCTCATTACACAAACGTCAATGGATTACAGAAATGTCTACTGTTTGATAATGTCAGTGATTTAGAAATGATCACATACTGTAGGCCTACTCCCACATTTTTCCTATGAGGACACTATTGGTCTGTAACCCTTGTTATAAAACACTGATCTGTTTTCTCCAGTAGAAAGTTATTACCTGTGTTATTATAGTAATAAGGCATGCAGAGAACTGTTTAGAAGCCCATTCCCCAGCCAGCAGGCTGGGGATGTAACAGTCCTGCCTCCTCAAGGATACAAGAGGACAATGACTCTTCTATCTGAGCCTGCATCTTCTCACAAGATACCAGACAGACAGACTGATAGACATGGCACCGAAACCTCAAAATATAGAAACATCCCGGATGGCCAACCTCATGCATGTAAGTGTGTACGTCCCCCCCCCCCCTTCTCTCTCTCACTATCTCTCTGTAATCTATGAAATAAAATAGTGAGACAGACAGAGACAGACAGACAGACAGACAGACAGACAGACAGACAGACAGACAGACAGACAGACAGACAGACAGACAGACAGACAGACAGACAGACAGACAGGTACTGTAGATAGCATCAAGCAACGGAACATAGCACCATAATTAATTCTCCTTCTTGATAGGCCATGTCAAACTCGCACAGACCTACCTATCCTGTTCAAGGCTAAGCCTGTGTCACACAGAAGAACAAAGTGTCATATCACAATCCCAAGACGATTTGTCCAAGAGTCTGCAGTAAAAAATCACTAATCCAGTCTGTGCCAAGTATCTCAGAAGGCTAAAGTGGTAGAAAAACTTGCTGGACTGTTAACGCTACATCATCCCCATATATGCGACACCCTGTTGAAACAATTCGCACTCCACTGCGTGGCTTCCGTCTTTGTGAGTGTCACACAGAGCTCTTGCATGACAGAGAAAAGCAAAATGCCTATCTCAGGGGCCAGTGTCAAACACACAATGCTAGCATGAAGCCTCTGAGGGCACCGAGTTTAGATTCTTTTAACAATGGACCCTGAAGCCCAGCAATAATGGGAACACTTTTGTTTGGAGGTAGCTGTTGACTAGTCTGTATTGAGAACCACTTTATACCAAATACATGCTTGCGTGTGCTCACGAGCACATGCAAGATATCCTAATATGCAGGTTCTGTATTGCATAACACACAATACTGCAAGATAAAGTAGGTTGGAAAGCAACTAATGAAGCGGATCAGAATAAATCAGGGGACTGCAGTGATGTTGCTAGGTTTTCAATGCAATGGGTCCTGGGATGCAAGGGTGGTCTTTTAGATGGGTCCCAGGGACATTTTATGGGTCCCACAAAAATGCACAGCGTTTAACTCGTGTTTCATCTTATATGGTTATATTCATGTAGAACATGTATCTGAAAGAAAAGTACACAATTCCAAATCCGACAACTAGTACTTGTAGTACTTGTAGTACTTGATTTTTTTTTTTACATTAACCACTTGAATCCTAGTATCCCTTTTCTGAGGAGAACTTTAGCCAAAAATAGCAGATCTACAAGCTCACACTTGTGAGCTTGTAGATCGGCTATTTTTGGAGTTATAGGTGTGTAAAGGGAAAAAAGAGCAGCAAAAATGTATCTGAAACACAATTTTATACAATATAGAGGGGGTCCCTGCTTCATCTCTCTCTCAACTAGGGGGTCCTTGGCCTGAAAACACTGAAGACCCCTGCTCTACAGGGAATTATTTGATATCTGGCTGCACGGAAAGACACAAGAATCACAGCTGCCATTAATTAGTGCTGTTCAGTGTTGATTGCCTAGTGGTCAAATTGGGGTCAACGAGCCATCGTTAACTTGCTTCGAAGTTGGGCTGTAAGTTGCGCAGCACTTTCACTCTCTCCCTCTAGCAGCAGCTCGCAATGCCCTGAGACAGAGAGAGAATACTTCTCCATACGGCGGTGTTTTACCGAGATTTTTCTTGTTTTCTGCACTATGCCTTGTAATCCGCGGACGGCTTTGAAATCCACGGATGGCCTTCAAATCCGCGGTAATTTCCGCTAAATTGTAGTGCGTCCCATGGACGCAACGAGGGTGCCGTGAATGCGTCCTTTTTCAATATGGTGCGTCAGAGACGCAGGACGCAGGCCTATGAGCATCTCTGGGACTGCAGCAGTAGGTGCACAGCGCTCACTGCACAGGCACGTCAGCCTTCTGCCAGAAACTGATCTGATGTTGTGGTGAGCAACAGCCGACCCATGTGACCAGGAGCAAAACATTGACTTCATCTAAGCCAGCCCTACTTAGGAAAAGTAGTGAGTAAAGGCAAATAGAAAGAAATAGAGGTAACATATAGAATACACAATAAAAACAAAACACAAGAACAACAGAACAGAACTTCTGGTAGTTATTTCACTTAGAAGTGATGGTTTTGTGACGCAAGGCAATTTGGTAGCAATACTTTCAGCTGATTGCAATCAATCCTGGTTTAAAAAGATGAGTTGTCAACTGTTTGTTTTTCAACCATTGACAGGTTTTTGCACAGCTGGGGACCCTGGAGGGTGCTGGTGGATAAAAACGATTCGGATGGACCGGGGGTCTTCAATAAAGACTAAAATGGTTAAACACACACTTGATGGCTGTAACATACTCTTGAAATGTGCAGCCAATCATAAAAATCTTCATCTTTAGCAAATGCTGATGGGCACTCAGGTGGTGCAAGGGTATGGTGCGTGCTATCCATAGCCTAGAAGGAGTTCTCCTTAAGGCTATGGTACTTTCGATTCTTTGCGCTCGCACCACAGGCTGCACAACCTCTCGTCTGCAGTAAAAAATAAAAAATGCACTTTCGCTACTCACCAAAACAAAGACGGTTTTATGGAGTTGAAAGCCAACTCTACTAAGTGGGAACACTGAGCCCCCCACCTCACATCTAAAATACACCTTTTGGCCAAAATGTAAAATATTTCACCATGAAGAAAAATAATTTAGTTACTCCGCTGCGCCCTATACAGATCCGGGCAATAGAAAAGTTCCACATGACTGATAAATGTGTACCAATTTGTATGAGGTTTGGACCAAATTTGCAGGAGTAGTAGCACAAATTGTTTGGAAGAAAACACAAAATTGGGCCATCACAAATTTGCACCCTAGCGCAGCTATTTGTTAAATAGTGGACAAAAAAAGGGGAGGAGACAAATCAAAGTTCCTGTTTATCACAAAAAGGAGGTTGTGCCCCCAGAGGCAAAAACAAAGACAAAGTTTTCTTCCTTTTTATTACCAAATGAGTTCCCAGATTTGTCAAACTAACCCTAACCCTGATAATATTCCTATGACCCTAGAAAGAGTCTGTATGAGGGAAGTGCTAGGACAAGAAGCAAGACAGACAAATCCTACTCACTCTTTCAATTAGAGCAATATTAGAGCAAGTAGATGGTGCAAGATGTTTTTGATCGACAGAATTTATTTTTGCCGATAAAGTATTGTTTTGGACCGTGACGGCGGCGCGCCGTCTCAAGCGAACTTGAGCCATGAGAGGCACCGCTGAGCGAGCTAAAGCGAGCGAGTCGTTGTGCCGAACGTTGTGAAGTTCGCTTGAGCCGGCTTAGCGCCGTTCACGTTATGTACCGATAGGCACAGAATCGTAAATCATGTTTTGGGGTGAGCGTTTACCCCAACTACCACTCAAAGTGATTACTGGCCAATCACAGCGCGTCTTTTCCGGGACCTGTCAGAATCTAGTTATATAAAAAGATCACTCTCCCATTGGGTGCTCCTCACTGGCAGGTGAGGATACAACAGCAGTGACAACACACAAATGTGTGTGGGGAGGAATCAATTGAAATAACAACTAAATGGGGGGGGGGGGGGGGTGGGGGGGGGCGACATGACAATATCCATTATCCAAGCTGGGCACTTGTTCCTCAGTGTCTTGCTCAAGGACACCTCAAAAGGTTCACCAGTTACTGCCAGGATTTAATCTGTCTGCAAACATGTACCGTTGTGAACAGCCATGATCCTGTTCATGCGAGAATTTCACTTTGCAATGCTTCCGCGTCCAGTGTGTGTGAACCCGCCACATCACCCTTCTAACCTCTAACCACCATCCTGTCTTGTTGTAGCCCATCGATGTAGTGTTGAGTGAGTTCCTGTGGTTCAGACCACCAGCATCGTGTACAAGCTATGTTTTATGATCATTCAGGCATCCTTGGAGACCACTCGGAAACCACAGGCTTTTCTCTAGCACCTCGGCGGGGCCCAATCAAAGGTCTTTGAGGTAAAGCCACAACAGCACATTCACAAGCACACGTTTCCTCACTTCCTCACACCCAACGCATGAAGGCTTGCACCTTTGCATGTATGCACATGTGAGTGTACGAGTATGTGCGACCATAAATATGTACAGTATGTGAGCATGTGTGTGTGTGTGTGTGTGTGTGTGTGTGTGTGTGTGTGTGTGTGTGTGTGTGTGTGTGTGTGTGTGTGCATGCATGCGCGTGCGTGCGTGTGTGCGTTTATGCATGTGTCATGCATGCACATACAATCATGCACTAACTATACATGCACTTGTGTAGACACCTACAGTATATACATGCACACATGCCAGCCAGGTATGCATGTGTGAACATTATGTGATTGTCCACCGTATACGCACGAACGCATACGGTATGCAAATGTGACTGGGAGAAAGCATGTGCATGTTTGCCTGCACACATGCCTCTGAATGTGTGTGGGAGGTAAGGGGGACTTTGTCATATCTTGTGTATCCAAGGCCATAACCAAAGTAGCCACAGAAGATCTATGTCAGGGAAAAGAAAATCTTTTTTAAACTCTCCTTTTAACACATTATCTAATATCTATATACATTATCTGTATACAGACATACGTGTTGTTGTTATCCCCTACTTTGAAGGCAGGCCATGTGTGGAATTCAAGCAAATATTCTAGTAAAATGCTTTAGAGTAGCAAAAAAGAAAAGAAAAGAAATTGGCTTGTAGACAAAGTGACAAATATAAATGTACAATAAAGTTCCCATACAGAAATGACCTAAAGAAAGCAGGGAGTCACAACACGATGACAGTAATCATGGCCTTGACTGTACAATGTAACAAATATGACATAAGCAAGTTTAAATAATAATAATAATAATAATAATAATAATAATAATGATGATAATAATAATAATAATAAAACATTTTATTTATATTGCACTTTACATTTGAAACAAATCTCAGTGCTACAGTATTTCATCTCTGAATCAGCAGTATGGAATTCCTCTGGTATTCCTTGGCTCAACTGTAAATTAGCTTCAATACCACCGCCTGCCAGGGAAACCTCTTTTAATTATGGGCTGCATAAATATAGGTTAATTCCTTGGTGCATTGTGGCAATTTATCCACACACAAGTGCAAATAAAGGGTATAAATCAGCTTCACGTGGAAGTGTGGCAGTAGTCGGCAAGTAGGCACAATTCTCAGTAGGCAAGGAGATTATCACATTACATGCCTGTTGACCTCAAGGAATCAAATGCAAAACACAGCTGGTCCTAGTACCATATTGCTAATATATTGCTGCAGTGCCAGTGTGGGTCTGAAATCTCAAATGAGTGCAAAAAATACAATTCTTTGCAGCAAATATTACTTAAAAAAAAAAAAGCCTTCTCGCAAAACAGCTTAAGTAAAGAAGTAGGCCTTCGCAAATAAGGGTAGGCTAAACTGTTTGCCAACAACTCCCAGCCCAGGCCAATGGAAACTACAGCCTGATGCAGTTTGTATGTGACGTGCAGATGTTTACATCATGTAGTTGTAAAAAGACAACGTCCTCCTTCCTTCCTTCCTTACCTCCTCAGCCTTCAACCCGAGGCAGAATGTCAGCGTCTTCTCTGGATCCATGGCGGGGAGGAGGGAGGGAGACGGACTGGACACGGAGCTAAAAATCAAAACAAAACAACAGAAAAGAAGAAGGACCTGGATCTGATTCTTCTGCCGAGCCCCCCATGTCTCTCTCTCTCTCTCACTCACTCACTCACTCACTCACTCACTCACTCACTCACTCTCTCTTCCCGTGGCTGCGACCTCCCTCTCCGCCATTCCCCCTCCCAGCAGCCCAACCCACATTATGGAACGGAACCGATACCATTGATTACAGTAAAAAAAAAAGAGTCGGAACTGTGGCGTGTGTAAAGATATGACAGAGGAGACGGGATGTGTGTGATAGTTTATACACGGGGGCGGGGGGCGGGGGGCGAGCATGATGTCACCGTGTTGTTGGTGGAAGAGAAGCTGCGTGCTTTGATTGGACAGAGCTCCTAGCAACAGCCGCAGAGGTCATTAGTGCAAATAGTAAATTAGCCTACCTGATGATGAATGTCCTATCATGGTCCTACTACTATACACGATTACTTTTTCAGTCTGGTTTACTTTGTCTTATATTTCATCCAGTCATCCATCCATCCATCCATCCATCCATCCATCCATTCATCCATTGGCATTCATTCATTCATTGATTTTATTTTATTTTATTTTATTTTATTTTATTTTATTTTATTTTATTTTATTTTATTTTATTTTATTTTATTTTATTTTATTTTATTTTATTTTATTTTATTTTATTTTATTTTATTTTATTTTATTTTGCGAAACATATGTGTGTGTGGGAAGGGGGGGGCGACTGAATGAGGTGCACCCACCTGAGGAAATTTGACAACGCCACTATGCCAGGTGTGATGGCAATTGGCAAGAGTGACACAGAAACCTCTGCCATTCACTGGCCTGTTTTGTGGTTCAAGAGCATAGGTTCAAGAAAGAGTTGACGTATAATACAAATCGGGCTTAATTCATGAAAAGTTCAGTTTTTTGGGGGAATTTTGTTTTAATCTTTTGAACTGATTGAAAACAAAATGGAGGAAATAAAGGGGATATTTACTCGAGACCCATACAAATGGACCCGCACCACAAATGGGTGCCGATCCACTGTCCCACTGTTTGGGAAACAGTGTGTTGGCCTATTTCTTGCTCTTTTCAATGCCACAGTGACACCAAACCGTCCAAACCATGGTCAACACGCTACCTGGGCCACTACAATGTGCCATTAACCTTGTGCCTTTACGAGTGTTCACCACTGGATGGCAGCGGAGGACCAGGTTAATGACTTGTTTTGTTTTTTCTTTTTCTGGGCTGTTTTTCTAAAGTCTGTGAGACTTGACTTGCCCATGACCCATGACATGACCCATGACCCATGACCTGCTGTTGCTACTTCGTAAATACAGTGAAATTCCACTGACTGACTTATTTTTATCAGACATGGAAAGTTATTCAATGATGACATTCATCTTACCAACTTAACAGAGAACTATGGTTCAGTTCATTTATAGCTTGTTATGCCGTGTGTGTGTGTGTGTGTGTGTGTGTGTGTGTGTGTGTGTGTGTGTGTGTGTGTGTGTGTGTGTGTGTGTTTGTGTGTGTGTGTGTGTGTGTGTGTGTGTGTGTGTGTGCGTGTGCGCGTGCGTGTGCGCGTGCGCGTGTGCGTGTGTGAGAGAGAGAGAGAGAGAGAGAGAGAGAGAGAGAGAGAGAGAGAGAGTGTGTGAGTGTGAGTGAGTGAGAGAGAGAGAGAGAGAGAGAGCTATATCCCCCTGCCCTGCCCCACCTATTTTTCTCTCCTCATCTAGTGCCTGGTTGAAACCCTCATGACAACCAAGTTCCAAACAGCGGAACAGCCAACTCCTCCTCATTATTTTTAGCTTATGAATGTGTGCGTCAGCCCCATTATGTCATAGGCAGTGGTGAGCTGTGGATTTTTGAACTAAGGGTACTGTATTTTATGACGTCACGTGCGCGCGCACGTGCGCAGGCATGTGCACATAGCCACTTACTAATACTGTATTCAACATGTGATTATTAATGTATTTATATTTCTTATTATTTTGTTGCATTGTTAATTTGTTGTTTTTATTTTTGTTTCAATTAATCAATTATTTTATTTTCCTTTTAGTTTTATATAAAATCCCTTTACATAGACTCACCCACACATAAGCAGTTAAAATAATCAGACACCTTGTCTTTGTCTTGTCTCAGAGAACTGGGTGCTCTGCTAAGCAATCCCCCTCACACTCTGCAGTGCACATTCAATTCAAGTCCATGGCTTTTCTCCAGTAGCCTAATGTTATGCAAAGCAGCCAGGTAGACGCTATTGAGAATGTCTCGCCACTGACGGCGCGAACCTTCAGAGGCTATTGTTTAAACTTTAAGGTGTTAACGACCGCCGCTGACGGTGAGTGCATGTGGAGCACGCGCGAGCCCCCAGCCCCCACAGTCTCAGAACTAAGGGTACGCCGTACCCGCCCGTACCCCCTAGAGCTCAACCCTGGTCATAGGTATAGATTAAAGGCAGTAATAACAAGCAGGGCGTGTTGCTTTACCGAGAGGTGTCAGAAGGCAACCACCCATGGGTGTTAATGAGCGCTAAATAGAACCCTTTTTGATTGATTGAATACTTTATTAGTCAGAAATGTAAACAGCAAGAGGTACAGTCAGACATTTTGTCTAAAAGGATAACACAAAAGAAGTCCTGGGGACTTGTTTCCATTGTGGTCCTATAGTATTCAATTAATCAAAAATAACACAAAAATACATATCATCGACAAATACAAAACACCATTATGTACAAAGGAGAAAAAGGGGAAAATGTCACCAGTGAATGTCACCTCCCTTCTATGGGAAAATGTAGTTTACCTTGTGGTCTCCTGATAGATGGATTTTCAGGCCTGAAACGAGCCAGTGATCCACGTATCGAAATATTTAATTGCCCAGTCTGTGCCATGCCAATGTGCCACATTCAATGAGCATATACAGTACACCTTTGATATATTTATCTGCAGTGCATAATTACTCCAAGACTTGTTGTGACTCTGGAGGGTTGTCCGTGTGGTTTTCAAGTTAACCACTTAAACCCTCCAGACCACAAGGTTCTCAACCTTTTCTGAGCACTTCTGTCTCAAAGAGGTTAAACTGAAGTACCCCCGGATTTTAATGTTTGCGCAATAGGAATAAATATGTTTTAATTTTAGTTTAAAAAGGTAGTGTTTTGAGCAAATATAACTATCAGTCTCACACTTTTTATTGACATTCTACTGTGTACAGAATGTATCAACACTATTTTTGAAATCCTATTTTTCTCACAATTTTGTGGACCCTCTCCACAACCAGCAAGTACCTAGACTTAGTAAACTGTACCAGAGTTGGCTCTGTAGTTTTTACTTTTTACATTTGGCTTATGTTCCCCCCAGAATAGGGTTCTGGGGTTCAAGTGGTTAAAGGCCCAATCCTCAATCCAATTTCCCTGGACACTGGGAAGCAAGATGTTGTTTTTTGATCAAACCTATGGAAAAAGCCAGGTATCAAAACTGTCATACAAATGCAGCAAAAACTGAAGAGATTACTAAAATGTTCATCTCCATATTATCCAAAGTGTTGCTTGATCTTCTCCATGGATACTCATCATACTGTAGCTCTCGATGGGATTGGAACTATATTAACATTTAACATCCATGATTCTTCATATTAAACACACAAGAAGGATTGTAAGAAAGACATTCAAACCAGAAGGTCTTCTGGCCACAGGGTGCTGTGATTTGACAAAACACTGAAGATTGTTTGGTCAGCTTCAGCTTGTTAGTTAAGGCAAACAATGACACAAAATCACAATTCCACTGAGCTGTCACAAACACACACACACACACACACGCACACGCACACACACACACACACACACACACACACACACACACACACACACACACACACACACACACACACACACACACACACACACACACACACACACACACACACACACACACACACACACACACTCACAGGCGCATGCTGACACTTGCATATGCACACAGTAGCACGCACTTCTTATTTCCTTTCACCCACCAACAGTTGAAATGACACACACTATACAGTGCCCATAAGCCACCCTCCTATCTACCACCCCCTTCTCTTTCTCCCACCCCCTTTCTCTCTCTCTCTCTCTCTCTCTCTCTCTCTCTCTCTCTCTCTCTCTCTCTCTCTCTCTCTCTCTCTCTCTCTCTCTCTCTCTCTCTCTCCTTGACTCACTTTAAAAGGCCCTAGTACCAAAAGCTTCAGTAGAAGCTCTGGCTCACACTTCACCTTCGCCCTTCCTCCCTCCCTCCCTCCCTCTCTGCCCCCCACCCCGCTCTTTCTACCCACAGTGAGGAAATGGTTCCAAACAGCAGGCAAACATCACCCCAACTTGCTAAGAAAGTTGATTACATTATTTCCCTTTAACCACTTTCAACCTGGTGTCCCTATTTTGGGCATATGTCATTTTAAGTTATTTATTCATATTTTATTTTAAGAATACTTAATCATTGTTGATAAAAAAAAGTAAGCCCCCTCACAGTTCTTTCATGTAACAAGTGATGACGTGCAATGCATATAGGTACAGTTTATGGGACTCCCACACTAGTTGGAGGTTTCTTATGTGAAATTAATCTCTCAAGACAGATTCTGTCAGCACCACTGCCTTAAACATGTAATGTTGTTGTTAGTAGGAATAAACAGGTGCACCCGGGAGGAAGTGGACAAAGAAAGGGGAGGAGCGAAACCAAGTTCCTGTTTTTTTTCTTCAAAATTGGTTCCCAGATTGATGTGAGATATACTGTGAAGATACAGAGGAGACAGACGCAGGTCAGTTGCTGTGACCTGAGGTCAACAGGGAATTGTGTGGCTTGAGTGGTGGGTTTTAACCACTTAAGTGGTTTTAGCCATTAGTAGCCTTAAACCATAAGTAGACCTGTGCGTCGGGCACCGGTCTACTTGGGAACGATGCAAGTTGGGAACGATGCAAGTTGGGAACGATGAAAATAGGGAATGCATGCCCCACCCTGTAATGCAATACCCTGCTATACCCGGTGTCATAGTACCCGTTATAACCATCTGTCTGTCTGTGTCCCTTTTGTGCCCATATATGGATATCTCTGTATTTGTCTGTCTACTTGTTTCCCTTTAATGGCCATATATGGAGATCTCTATACATGTCTGTCCTTGTATGGTTTGCTGTGTTATGCTATTTTCCCTTTTGATTTATCTAAAGAAATTGTGAATACAGCATATTGCATGGACAGCAGTCCAGTATGCTGGTTTGTTCAAAGAAGAAAGGAAAAAAAGAAAAGAAAAACCACATACTGTGTTGCACTTTTTGAATTTAAACAAAACATTTTTTTAAATGCACATGTGGGAGTTTTGAAAGTTTTGCAAGGTCTTGAAGAGCTTGTCTCAGTAGCTTGTCTTCTACTTATCTGTCACCAATGATAGGCGTGCAAAGGATTTACTGTTTAGATGTTGTTGTTGTTGTTGTTGTTGTTATGGCCTATATTGTAGCAATGTAATTTTAACCTAAGCATGCATTACAAAAAAAAAATCTAAATTCATTACATATGCAACCCCATTCCAGTGGAAACAGTATTCTAACGTCAAGGCTGTTGATGTGGAATTTGATTACAGTTGAGTCCAAGCCACTGACAGTTTGAGCAGTTTGGATACGGTGTCTGTTAGACTTGATTTACAGAGGTGTAATAGAGAGGATCAGGCCAGGAATATATTTTTGTGCAAAAGTGTGTACGTGCGTGCGTGCACATGTGTTTTTGTGAAAATCTTTGTGCAGTGGTGGAAAGTAACGAAGTACTTCGTACTAGGAGGGCTGTGGACAGTTCAGAAACTTGCCTTGACATCATTGCTTGAGAGGTTTGGTCATTTCAAACACATTTTTGTATTAATGCAAGAACAATGGCTTCTATTTCAGCATGCTAATTATCCAGGAAGAGAAAGACTGTAGTTTCTATTACTGCTGTCACTGTCACTGGTAGGCAGCTTTCTGAACTGTCCAAAGCTCACCACCAATGAGACACAGTAGAGTAGACACAAACACTTATTGACACTCACTATAAGATGACACAAATTGAGCGTTAGTAAGGACCAATTATATGAAGAAAAAATATAAAGTTGAAAATGGATGAAGCGCTCCTTTAGTACAAAACAGGCGTTAACCACTTAAGCCCTATTTTATACTTCGGCTATTCGGAAATAGCCGATTTACAAGCTCACAACATGTCACATCGCAACGTGTTGTGATCTTGAAGATTTTACTTTGGTACTGTAAGTATATTCTGAAGCCAGACACAAGTAAAATTTTTAAAACAGGAATTTTACTTGTAACAGTATGGTATTTTTTTTTATATTGTGATATTGGTACTTTTATTTAAATAAAACCTCTGAGTCCTTCTCGCCGCCACTGTTTGTGTGTAGTGTTTTGGAAAGAGAGACAGAGAGATAAGAAAGACACAGACAGACATACAGAGAGACTGGCTTCAATGAGTTATGATGAGCGTGACAACTCTGTGACTTATCAGGCCTGCGTTCACCCAGGACAACCTTTGTCCTCAGATGATCCAGGGTTCTGCTCTCTGTTCCAACATGCTTCCTCCCTATCCTGGCCTATAATAGTCATTTACTCTCAAAACCACATGTTTTAAATGCTAAGAATGATTCTTCTATCCCTCTCGTACATGAGAGTTCTAGGCCCACAGGAACATTCCCTGGGCACAATGGCTGTGACCCTGGAACTCCTTATTATAAACTGCTTGCAATCTGTGTGATCGAGGATTTGAAGCATGTCTTGTTGTTGCAGTTGCTCTGAATAGCATTTTATATGAACATCAGCTAATGAATTACTAAAACGTAATGAATGCTTGCACCCTTGTCTATGCATATAGAGTTTGTCTTTATCCTCCTCTGTGACAGCATTTGCATCTTGTGACAAGCTGGGGCTGAATGACGAAACAGACACAAGCTATAGTGTGAAAAGTTGTATGCCATCAGTGGCAGGCAAACTGTGATGCTGTCAAAAATAAGATGCTTAATATGCGACAGAAAAGGATGTTCCCATCAGAATCTGTGTAGGAGAAGGAAGAGACATCATGCTCACACTCTGTCAGTGAAATAGGCCAATTAATGCACCTCTGTTTGCGTCCTAATGGAAATATGCCTATCATAGTGTACTGAACGTTATCTCACAGTTTCATACTAGCTCGGTCTTCTGTTCAGTTCCATTCGGTTTTAAGTCCAGAATCTTAATATGGCGGGTTAGTTGTGAGCTTGTAGATATGCTAATTTCAGTACACGACACCTGTGTGCAACTAAATATAAATCCGGCTTGAGTGGTACATTACACTTTAGATTCTCCTTTCAAAGAGAAAGGACAATATATGGTTCCCATTATGCTGTTTGTTGTTTTATTCTGAAACCCATTTGTGAATTAGAGTAGTTATTTAGAGTAGGTTATTGACAATGATGGCATTCAGGAGACATATAGGCAAAAGAAAAGCACAAGGCGTGCAACTATCAAATGGAACTCCAAGATTGGTTCATATACTGTATGTCTATGGGTTAGTTCAGGCTAGAACACTAAAGTCATGCATCAGCTGATTGGTCCAGCTGAACCATCTGACAGCTCATCAGCTGATCCCACCAGATGACTCAATCACAAATCACTACTCAGCTAACCATTCAACTCATTGCTGCTATCTCAGGTCAACACAAATTCAACCTCCTCCGGCTATTACTTGTACAGAGGTGCCATGCTATTCTGAACTATGCCTGGTTTTGTGCTACTGTATATGGTTTCATAAGCCTGATACATTTTTTATTTTATTGCAGCACACCCCACACAATCTTTCTGGAGAGCATTCTCCAGAGCCCTTGGTGCACCTGAAACATGAACCACTCTCTCTGGATCGCTCTGGATGGAAGAAGCAGCAAGTAAACTAGCTAGATGCACCAAATCAGATTATTTTATTTTATCTCCTCTCACCACATTCTCAGCTTATACCCAGTTCCTGGTTGATATGTGACGTTTCAAAATGCCAGTGTATGTGTATGTGTATGTGTAATCAAAGGATATAAGGGCGTCAGTTAAGGGCAGAGTTGGGTGGAGAGGTCTCCGAGTTATGCTTCTTACCTGGGGCCTGTAGGTTGGTATGAGCAACAAGAATGTCTTTATTCGTATTCTTTATTTTCTTTTAGAATCACAGCATAAAAGGAAGATTTCAGAATTACAGTAAAAAACTTCTCAATTGTATAGTCACTGCAAACCCCAACTTGTTGGTCTTGGGGAGAGTATAGACAACCTCCTCCAATATGGAGTCACCAGTCGCGTCTTTTTTCAGATGACAGTGAGGAGTTTCACTAGGATGGCATAATGCGCTTGGAGTGGAGGAACACGCTATCCCTCCCAGTTCCGTTCCCTCCTGAACTAGCGTGCTGACCAACCTGTAGGAGTCGCTAGTGCAGTAGTCTCGCGTGGCTAGACTGTTGCCTCCCACAATTTTCAAATGTTTCCGGTCATACAGTCTGGAACTCGGAAGCTCTGATCATTAAAATATAAAGCGGATGTGAAGCCTCCTCCCCACTGCCGTTTTGTCTTTACAGTCGCACAAATGTATCCTAATATAAATCAAAATCATCTAAGCATATATAGCTTGATGCTAAGCAGAAATGGAAATTCAAAAATAAATTGTAAAGATATTTTAAAATATTTTTCATGAACGGAAGTGCCAGCTTCCTCTCACAGATTTCGGGAGGTGTAGTTCCAGATTCTATATAGCATTCGGAGATTGTGGAATAGTTGTCTGGCTACGCGAGACTGCTAGCGCAGCGATAGAGTACACCCTCCCCATTCAGCTTACCACCCGCAAACACAACCAATTCATTGGAGCGCCCAGTCAAGCCAGAAGCACTGTGACGGAAATCGGAATCGAAGCACAGTCTCCATGGTTGTGGGTAGGAACTTTACCTCTACACCACGGGGGCGCCACTGCAGCTCTTTCTAAACATACTTTTGTTTGGGCATTTCTCCTAGGGCAATGAAATAGATAGGAAAGTCAGGGCAGAGAAAGAGAGGGATTACATGCAACACAGGTCCCCAAACCGCCAACCACAACCAATTATATGGCCACTAAACCATTCAGCTATGGGAGCGCCCTGAAGGCAGCCGCTCTTAACTGGTCCAACAACCAGCTAAAAGTTCAGCGATTGGTCTTAAGTTTGCTTGGTAAAATAGTTTACTTTGAAACTTGCTTTAACACAGTTTCCCCGAGACCCAAACTTACAAGAACGTACCATTTAAGCAGTATTTAATAGTGAAAATAGCTGATCTACAAGCTTACAATGTGTTACATCTTTTTTTAAGTTTCTGAAATTAAAATTAGGATATTTCCTTGTGACCCATAAAAATGGGTTGACAACCCAAAAATGGGTCCCAACCCATTGTTTGGGAAACACTGGACTAATGTAGACCAAGGTATATAATGGGAAGAGGCTACTGTGGCATGTGTCCTGATGAGCCACCCCCTCCTCTGTTCACCTCCTGACCAAGCTTAAATAAAACTTAAGGAAAATGACCAATATCACAATAGAAAAATACTCTGTATTGGGACTTCTGACAGGGTGTACATGAAATTTGGCACCGATCTGTCCAGCAGTTCGCAAGATAGCTTTGGACACACTAACACACACAGACCGACCAGATTATACAGTAGACGGCTAGCCTCCTGCATAGCCACGCTGTAATAACAGACAAGACAATGTAGTACAATGCTACTACAATGGTTGGTAAATAGCACTATCAGGTATCAGGTATGGAATTGGGAATTGGGAATCAGTTATTGGGAATTCAAGTATTGCAGGGTTAACAGTACGGTAGTTGTGTAAAACAACTGATTCATTTAATACCAGATCATTTCGGTGCCGTATTGACCCCCTCTGAGTGTTCTAGTGAGGTCTAATGTGGTCTAAAGTCACCAGGGTCAGCATTAACATGCTAAGACAGGGCCCTCTGAAGCCAGACACAGGACACATGGCTCCTAATCCCCTTGTGAGAGGCCCCATACATACCCGTACTGGGTAGGTAAATAGATCTGCAGATAGGAGAGCAACCAGTGCTGGAGTATAGGGTTCCAAAATGAAATTAGATCCAAACAAGTGCAATGGAAAATGTTCCATGCTGTATCTATTGCATATTTCCAGCAAGCTATAATGGCCAAACAAAATGCAAAGCTTTCCAGAGATCTTCAAACCCAAGACATGGTACTTCTTCTAAGTAAGTATGTTGAAAGTATTACACAATTTTTATTGTATGTTTTTTTTATGTTTTCGAGTGAAGTACATTGAGCTTGACTGTGTTATGACATATGCCGTACAAATAAAGCTTGACTTGGCTTGACGGTGCAGAATGTTATCAGAGGCACTGTAAATCAGCTGTAACTGTGCTAATATGACACAGCTGTCAGACAGCACTGTCTACTGATATAGAGAACATAAAAAAACATGTTTGCACAGCAATCATAGGCTTAATTTAGAAATCATAAACATTTGTCATTGTCTTCAAGTGGTTACACAAAGCCAAATACAATCACTCCTCTGTCATGCTTTGGGAAAAAACACATTACGTAGCTATACATCACATTGCAGAGGAGTAGACTGAAAGCTATAGTTGTGATTCATCTATGCGGTTATACTGTACTTCTAAGCTTAAAGTTTATGACACCTCTCATCTAAGTCATGTGAGGAGATCATGTGTTGAGTTGTGGGTGTTTTTTGTGTCCAGCAGTGATGCGTTTCAGACAGTGACAGTAGTAGTCGGATATATATTACCTATCGTTGCTGTCGGCAGAAAACAGATTTAATATTTTCATGCTTTTTCATGCTTTTTCTTTTTCATAAATCAATATTTTATACTTTGATGTATGACTGCATCACAATGCCACACATTGTAAGCTTGTAGATCTGCTATTCTCGCTTATTTTTTTTCTCTCGAAAATGTTCACCTATAAAGACATGCCCAAAATAGGGACGCCAGTTTGAAAGTAATTAAGTCTGTCTGTGGGTTTGATAAATATTTAAGTTATGTTTGGCAGGTTAATTTATCCATTTCCTGAAAAGTAACGGTTTTGGACAGGTTTCCACCTGACAGCAAAGCCATGTATTCTTACCCTAATGCAAGAGGCATTAACAGGTTCTTACAATTCCTATGACTCACTTAGTTCTTACTAGTGGAAACTACCAGGTTGCTTAATGCTGTGATTTAGGGACAGAAACTGTAATCCATGGTGTCAGAGTAAGTGTCAACAGTCAACACACTGTATAGTGGGAGATGTTGAAACGCAAGAAACAGGTTGTGTGGGGAAACATCACATGCAGTCACAGAGACCTATGGGCAGTACAAGCTCACACTGTAGATTATTGCCAATTGCCTAAATGTAAGTGAGGCCTCTCATGTGAAAAGACCATGTGACTTATAGTGAGATATATTGTTTACGCCGTGGTGCCTATGCAGCGAGACATCTACAGTAGAAGAGGGTGTGTGTCATGTGTGTCTGTAAGTCTGCAGCTAATCTCGCAAACCAATGAACCGATCAGAGACAAATTTCATGTGCACGATGCCAGTAGGCCAAAGTAAATCTCGGGCAATATCTATTTATACATATTTTGTACTTTATACTGCCAGTCAAAGGAGAGGAAAATAACTGAAGTCAATAAGACGTCACAGTGTCATGACATCACAGTGTCAAAATGATATCATCAACATGACGTCCAAGAACCACTATGTAAGCCAAGCTGTTATTGGGCCCATCTTGTTTATGCCAATGCATGTCCAGGGGTATTTGGCTCCATAGAGAGACAGCCATTATAAAAATATGAGTCATATTCTATGGCAGTGGTTCTCAAAGTGGGGTCCGGGGACCCCCAGGTCGTCAGGAACGGGACTCGAACCCGCGACCCATCAGAGCCCGGATCGCTAGGCCAGCGATCCGGGCCAGTTTTCACATTTTTAACACAAATCTTCTCTTCTGGGGGTCCCTGGCACAAAACATTTTCAGATGGGGGTCTGCGGCCAAATATATATCAATTTGAGGGTCCTTGGCTTGAAAACGTTTGAGAACCACTGTTCTATGGCAAGAAGGTCACACACTGAACCTGCGAAATACTGAGTTGGTGTCTCTTTGCATAAGCCTGCACCATTGACAAGCTAGCAGGAACTCTGCAGAGGTGATGCTTTTGTTGTTGTTGACACCGGAGATCTCAAAACCCACAGTTGAGGAGATATATGCCTTTGTCTTTGCATAAACCACAATTCATTTTCAATCGGCCAGGCAAAGAGACAAGCAGGAAGGAGTGTAGTGGTCACACCCAGAATCTGCTCAATTCCGAGCTGCTGGTAGTGCTGCTGATGACCTACTTGTCAAAAAAAGAAGACTTAAAATACATATTTCTTTGCACTGACTTCAGCTCACATTGCATTCCATCAAGCACAGAAGGAAATAAAAACTGGCTTTTCTAGTGTTGGCTGTCATTTAACCCTGCCTGTTTGACACACTCTTTGAGATGTTTTTCACATAGGTGGAAAACATAATCCCCTCTGTACTGAGTGGGAAGGAAACAAACAAGAGTTGTGTGCAGGGAGAGGACAAACATGACTACACAGCACCTCTACACGTCTGTCTCTCTTTTTGAAACTAGGATGAAATAACAGGGCCATACTCCTCAGAAGTGTGTCTCATACACGCACGCACACACGTGCATGCGCGCACACGCGCACGCGCACGCACACGCACACGCACACGCACACGCACACGCACACGCACACGCACACGCACACGCACACACACACACACACACACACACACACACACACACACACACACACACACACACCCACCATGTTTGGCACCATAGCCTATTAGCCTAGGCAGAGGTCTCATGACAAGCCTTGGCAAGTCAACCATAGTTAACTTAATGAGGGGAATACAGACCTAGACACACACGTGCATAAGCGCATGCATGCATACAGGCAAAAGCACATCATGTGTGCCCGTGCATCACACACACACACACACACACACACACACACACACACACACACACACACACACACACACACACACACACACACACACACACACACACACACACACACACACACACACACACACACACACACATGATTACAGTGTTGTTGAGTGAAACAACCAAAACAGCATGTGAGAAGCGTTCATGCTAGTTATTATGCTACCTCACCATGCTTCCTGAAATTTACAGGAATACTTATACAAGGAGTATCAAAGGCTTCTGCCATAGAAAGTCTAAACAAACAAAGTGCAGAAGCCCGTCTATTTCAGCAACAGACCGTTAAAAGAAACAAACAAATCTGCTACGGGGGCAGAGAAGAGCAACTTCCTGAGGAAAAAATAACTTCAAAGGTTATCTCCTGGTGGCTCACTAAAGTTACTGATGGTACAAAAGTGTGTAATGCATCATCTGCAGAAATTAAATCTAAACCCTTGTCATGACATATCTGACCTTTAACCTCTTTCACCATGGCGTCCCTAATTTGGCCATGTATCAAAATCTTCAAAAATCTTCAAAAGGTTTTTGTTTTTACATTTTCAAAATAGCACAAATAGCCAATACAGGCTCACAATGTGTCACAATCGCGTCACATTGTGAGCTTATAGTTTCACTGTTGGTCATAAGACGAAGTATATAGTGCGTAAGGGGTTAAATGCATGATTGTTGTTTGCCTTGTTAACTTTAATTTGAAGCTTTATGGCTACTACTTTGCATCCCTGTGACCAAGCTTGTAATTTTACAGGAAGTTGTTTAGAGATTAGCACATCAGGAACATTTAAAGCATTTACACAAAATGTCAAAAACTCTATTGTATGGTTTATGGTTGACAGAAACATGTCAATGCAATATAACTTGTAACAGTGTAACGACAATGTTATTTTGACAAATAAACTTGTTTGTCTATTCTAGTTCCTTTGTCTTAATACAGTTGTTTTGTTTTGCTTTTGTAAAGCGACTTTAGGTATCTTGAATAGCGGTATATAAATCTCATGTAGTATTATTATTATTATTATTATTAATAGTAGTAGTAGTAGTAGTTGTATAGTACTATTATTATTATATAATCATCATCATCCTTCGACTGTCGTCGAGATCCTAGATGCCACGTCTTTCCATCGGTTCTTGTCGGCCATTGCTGCTCCCAGTTCTATTATATTATATATTATCAACCTAATCATTATATGTTTAAGGGCTAATTTATATTGTGTTGCACGACCTTCTTGTTCAAAAAAAGAAACCTATTTCATCTGAAAAAAAAGATTTTCATCGAGCGATGCGGCCATGCGACAAATTATAAATTAGGCTTTGCAGAGCCACATAGCTGACCTGGGACCAAATTCCATCTGTCCTCTTGGCTGACTCTGGCTCAGCTTTCTAAACCATCCAAACTTAAAGGATAAAAACAAGGTGAAATTGCCCATTTTGTTCCTACAAAAACATAAGTGGAAATTAATAAAAGGTACTGACAGATAAAATGTAAAACAAAAAACAAAAAAAGTTCCAAACTGTTTGATAGGTTTGTGAAACCTGAACTTTCAGAGATAAATTGCTAAAGATAAGTGACCCGTAACAATTACTCTTTTTGGGTCATTTCTCTCAGAGACCTTAACTTCATAATCAAGCCATTTTTTTTCTGGCAGGCAGCAAAAGGGGCCTCTACCCCTACACATACTCCTACCTGCTGAGTGATGTGAGGGTATGGCCTTGTCTACTGCTCAAACGTGTGTGTGTGTGTGTGTGTGTGTGTGTGTGTGTGTGTGTGTGTGTGTGTGTGTGTGTGTGTGTGTGTGTGTGTGTGTGTGTGTGTGTGTGTGTGTGTGTGTGTGTGTGTGTGTGTGTGTGTGAGCACGTACGTGCGTGCAAGCGTGTGTGCGTGTTTGCAAAAGCTCGAGAACCAAATATACTCATACTAGAGGATAGAAAAAAATCTAAGAAAAGGGATTTCAATTGTAAGACAATTACATGTTTTCACATACAGTAATTGCAGAGGTGTTTTGGGATTCAAATTAAGGTTAAGTTCAAGAATAAAAAAATCAAGAATCAACTTTATTGTCAAATCACAGGATTACATGTGATAGAAGTGGGTAGAATTTCTTTTCATAATTTTGTTGTTTTCAGAAAGGGAGAAGAAGAAAAAGGGGGACGAACCAAGCCCCCAGAGTGTTTTTTGAAGCCGCCACCCCAGTGGCCAAAGCTGGAACTGCAGGTGGGGAGAAATACATGCACGAGCAAAACATGTTGAGAGATATTTATATATATAAATATAAATATGTATAGCAGCAAAAATAGCAGATGTACAAGCTTGCAGTGTGGCACTAAGTGACGCGCTGTTAGTTTGTGTATCTGCTATTTTTGAACAGCCGACACGAAAAAATGACAGGTGCTTTCCCGGTTTTAATGGGTTAAACACAAGGTGTTGCCCATACCCTGTAGGTGGGGTTGGTGAAAGGGCCTTTCTGTGTGGAGTTTGCATGATCTCCCCGTGTCCCCTAGGGTAGGTACCCTCACAAAAACATGCAGTAATACTGGTCTCTATACTGCCTCCCCCTGCTCAACCGGGGCGCCTGATGGAGGGGAAAGGAACTGGTTGGAATAACGTGTTCCTTCCACGCGCTATGTCTAACCAGGGAAACTCCCCCCTGTCAGGTGATAAGAAGCGGCTTGCTAGCTCTCATGCATTGAAGGAGGCATGAGCTCGGCTCTCCGTAGGCTGGCAGAGGGAGTGTAGCGACCAGGATTACTTAGACAATTGGCACTGGGTGAAAAAATGGGCTACAAAATCGTGGGATAAAAAATGTGTTAAAAAAAAAAAAAAAAAGTGGAAACACTTTGGTATGTTCACGTAGCAGCAGGTAGGCCTACTGTACTGTACATGAGATTAGACATTTAAGTGCAAAAAGAAAGTAGCAACGCATTGGCAGGTCCACATAGAATGGTAGACATAGGGCAGAAACATCACAGGCAAATATCCACATGGCAGATATCCACAGGGAAAGGATAGTCTGCATAGAGGAATAGATCCACATAAAGGGAGGAAAACTGTCTGTTTCAAAGGTTAGGCAGGGAATTAATGAAATCAATTAAAGGGTCCATGTTTTGTAATAAAGCTGTGTGCATGCCTCTCCAGTCTAGTGGAGTGGTCCAGGGAACTTAGAGGTTTTTACACATGGAGAAAATAAAGTGTACATTGGGTGGCTCTATGGGCACATTTTATAAAACTATTTCTGACATATATGAAAATGCTAAAAGTATGTACTCTTCCATAATTGATTCTCATTCAAACCAAATTACAATGTAGATTGTATGGACTATGGTCCGAATAGCCGTTCTGCACACCGCACCTTAGGGTCATATGAGAGCCAAAGACATGTGTGTGCCTGTCTTTGTGTGATACATATTGAGTTATAGGGTGTGAGGGTTCACACTAAATGGGGGTTTTACTCTCATTATATGCACTGGGGAACAATCTGAGTATGAAGTGAACACAGAAGTTCAAGTGAATAGAATACAATAGAAAAGGGGGAGGGGGAGTTGAATATTCTCTCCATCTCCAGATAAATTATGCAAGTCAGGGTCAGAATGGGTCCAGAGCTAATTGAGTTCCATCAGCGTTGGCTATAGGGACAGCATGGATTCATAACAACACAGAGTATGGGGGAAGGGAGCTCACAAAGGGGAAAACAGAATGGAAAGTCATAAAGAAAGGAAGGCCAACAGAGAATGAAAAGGAGGACATTGTGGAAGAACAGGGACCAGAGACGGCTATGACCAGAATTTAGACAAACTTTGGATAAGAGAAACTGAGGGCCTCTGTACCCCGCACACAGTCAAATACTCTGTGTTATATAAATCTGAGAGTTTGCAAATGACACGTAAGGGTCTATTTGTCTTTTAGTTGCAAATGGATAAATTGACACTTGAACCTTTCTCCCTCCATCACCTTCTATCTATTCCTCCACCAATCCTTCTCTCCTCCCTCCATCTCTCTCTGTCTTTCACCATCTTCTCTTCTCCCCATCAATCTGTTACTCTCTCCCCGCTCTCTTTTTATCGCCATCTCAACCCCCCCCCCCCCCCCCCCCCCCCCCCCACACACACACACACACACACACACACACACACACACACACACACACACACACACACACACACACACACACACACACACACACACACACACACACACACACACACACACACACACACACACACACACACACACACACACACACTCCCCTCTTCCCTTCCCTGGACCCTGATGCCTTTCTCTCAGTGGCTGGTGCTGCTGACACAAGGCCTTTTGTCTGAGGCCCAGCACAAAACAAGAGCTGCCTGGAGAGAGGACCCTCATCACTACAGACGACCCAGGATGGGTGTCTAGCTGTAGAGAGGACAGCAAATGGGCATCAGGCCCAGTTTCAGCCTTCTGCAGACTGCTCGCGGTCCAGAATAGCCCAGGCAGAGGTCAGAATCAAAATCACTTTATTCACTGCAGTGCAGGAATGTGTCTGGGTGACGAAGTGAGGCTGTCCCTGTGCAATGTCTGAACTGAACTACACATTTTTACCTTGTCTGCTTTCTCTCAGAGTTTGTTCAATTCCGAGGCAAAACCTTTTCTCTCTCTATCATTCTTTTTTAATTCATTTTTTAACTTTCTTTTATTATTAATTTACAAATATTTAAAGGTTAGATTTCAGATTTGGGGATCTATACATTTGACTTTTATTTGAATAAGACAATAGGCTTCATAAATATACAAGACACTGAAACAAGCCGAGGCTCAAAACAGCCCTTGCTGTTCATGTCAATTAGATGAGATCCAAAAAGAATCAATAAATGATTGAGAATGAAAAAAAAGAAAGAAATCTAAGGGAGCTACTGTATGTCCCGTTTAATGGTTGACATGCATGTAGATGACTTTGACAGATCATATCATCAGGGTAGTGTCAAACACTGTCGTACAGTCGAGAGTCCCTTAAGTCCTGCTTATGTAAAGTGACTTACTCTTTCTAAGAAACTGCAAACATAGAACTGAGGCTGAGCATGGACTCAACTCATCTCCTACTCCCTAAGCAACTCCATTGGATAAAAAGTTGTTACTTCTTACACTAAATGAGGGAAATCTCTGTCCGCCTGTGTGTCCCTCTGTATGGAAACTCAGAGCATGAGCGTTGCAGACGATCCGAGAGAGTGCTGTGCCTGCTGTCGAGTTGGTCAGAAAGGCGGTTGACAAATCCGCCAATCCAACCGATACACCCATATATAGGCATATATGGACATCCGGTTGTCCAGAACCGTTGATCCGACCACTATATGCCCATATATGGGACCCACCGACTTCAAACTCGTCATGCGTATCGGTATAGGACCCGAGGGCGTGATGCGCCAAATGGAAATATGCAAATCCCCATATATACTGTATATGGAGTATGTATGCTTGTCAATATGACGTTGTACACTGGTCTAGACTCCATATTTGGCAGTGCCTGACACAAAACTCCATATAGGGGCATTAAAGGGACACAAACAGACAGATACAGAAATCTCCATGGATTAAAAAGGGACAGACAGGTACAACGGGTAATCTAACAACGGGTACAACGGCTATTGGATAACTGGGTGGAGTATGCTTTTTCCAACGTGCATTATTCCTGAAATTTTCATGTCATGAAAATCCAGCCATCGGTTCTCGAGTTATATTGCTAAAAGTCAGGCCTTGACCTTGATTGTGACCTTGACCTTTTCGATTCGAAAGTGAATCTTCTCTTCGTGGCAGCCTCCTGATCAATCATTCCCACTTCTGCCCATTATGCTAACTAGCTAATTAGCTATGACAAATAAACACACAAATGGAACGGGACGAAAACATAAACCCATTCAATTCCTTTGAGGGAGGTAATTAAAATAATAATAATGAACTAATGACCATTGAAGTTTTCCCTTAGGGGGAACAGAGGAACATTGTCATTTGTGAATGATTATGTGCATTGTGCATACATGGGTTTTAAATTCACTTTGCAAGAGAGCAGTAACCAGCGAGGGGTTGTAGTGAAGTCATTTCTGGCACAGTGATGTACTTGAGGTTGCCAGGGGCTTGGTGACATTCACAGCAAACTATGATTTATAGTGAGACTTTGCCACTGCATTTGGGACTTAGTAAACACGTAGGGTAAATGAAAAACTTATTCTACAAAGTTCACTTCAAGCAGTTGCTCCAAGACAGGTATGTACCCCCTATAATATTGAAATGTAGAAGAAAGTCCAAAAAGTCAGAAAAGCCAAAGTGAAGTAG
>NC_139939.1:36474282-36669282 GCF_963454915.1 Gymnoscopelus microlampas
ACGCACGCACACACGCACGCACGCACGCACGCATGCATGCATATATACACAGAATGTCAGCCAGTGGTGAACATGTAACATATTGGATACACATGTGTCTCAAGGAGACATTTTAAATTCTTGCTTTAGAACCATTCTGAAAAACAATGTCAGTCTAGAGAGGTGACAGCCAATGTGCTTATGTGTAAACCAATAAAAACACATTCATGCCTGTAAATAGCTTTTCAACGTATTTATCGCCTATATTTATATATGACGTATACAAACAAGCGTCTTTTTTATAGACCTTATTAATTCCGCGGAAATTCAGTTTCAGCTTCACCCAGCTAATGGCTGCACAGATGGTCATGATGAGCGCTCCGTGGGAAATGTTAGGGGTTAAGTGCCTTGCTCAGGAACACTTCACGTCACGTACTCGATCCCCAGCAAAATGTGTTAATACAGCATCCCAATCATTTTAACCACTTCATCCATATTTTATATGTTGGCTACTCAAAAATAGCAGATATACAAGCTTGTTTTGAACATTTAAAAAAAATAAGCTTCAAAGTATTGGGGAAATTCTAAGATTCTTTTCCCTTTTTTTTTTTACACATCTCTGGGAATCCCATCTCTCTTCTGGGAAAAAAACATTTTTTTTAGGCCAACATATCAATTCAGTGGTCCTTGACATGAAAAGGTTTGAGAACCACTGCACTGAGCTACGGTTGCCCCTATTACACGTGTTGTTCACATGACAGACTTGTTTCTATAAAGGCCCGCCTTGTTCCATCACCCTGATTTTAATAGATGATGACAGATCCCATGTTCTGTACTGCCACATACATACTGTCCATGATATACACCTAGTGCTGGAATATGGTTGACATGTACAGCAGATATGCGTCATAAACATGTGTTCACCACAACAGAAGAACCACATCACACGGTCAAAGGACTATGGGTTAACACTATGAGCATATGGTCCTCCACACAGTCAACTGTGAGTGTACAAATAGACCCAAATGACTGTGGGCAGTCCACAGACCCCTCCTCAATTTTGTACTTGTGTGTGTTTGCTGTATAATGGTGCATGTGCATCATATTGGTACATTATACGTATATCATATCTGTGTGTGTGTGTGTGTGTGTGTGTGTGTGTGTGTGTGTGTGTGTGTGTGTGTGTGTGTGTGTGTGTGTGTGTGTGTGTGTGTGTGTGTATGTGTGTGTGTGTGTGTGTGTGTGTGTGTGTGGGAGGGCTGCCCTGTTTCTCATCGCTGTGAAACTGGTTATGAAAGACAGAAATCTGTTGAAACACAGCAGCTTCAAAGACAGTCAGTCAGACAACAACTGAATGTCAGACCTAGAGAGAGGTTTCGTTAGCTATACTGTACACTACCAACTATACCATTTACAATGATTACATTCTGCCTCGAAATCCAAATTATTTTGATGCATATTTTGCACCATTGACTAAATGCAGAGCAGTATCCCCGCCTTTCTCCCTCACAGAATAGAAGATTGTTAAATGACACCAATTCTAAACAAATTGTACACATTAGCCCAGTTTACTTTGTACTTCCCATCCTGAATCTTTTGCCAATTCCCCACCAGGAATTTCACATTTTGGTAGTACCCTCTGTGGTGTTAGGTGTAATATTAGTCTCCCCTAAAGGTCTCACTTGGTTATATTTTTTGCGCATTTCTATTCCACCGTCATCGTTTGTTCAGAGCTCACGCCTCATGCAATTGCTTGTTAGGGTTACATCACTGCCTGACTTCCACCTGAGTGTGCACAACCCATGGGCGTGTGTGTGTGTGTGTGTGTGTGTGCGTGCGTGCGTGCGTGCGTGCGTGCGTGCGTGCGTGCGTGCGTGCGTGCCTGTGTGTGTGTGCGTGCCTGTGTGTGTGTGCGTGTGTGTGTGTGTGTGTGTGTGTGTGTGTGAATCACCATCATGTAGACGCCCCACCACACCTTGGGAACATTTCCAGACACTGAAGCCCCACACTAAGATGTTTTTCTACCGAACATTACCGTGGTGGATGACGCACCGGATACTCCTGTAAGCATTCAGGGGGAAGGGCAGTGTATGGATGATGATACATGTGGCCTGTTGTAATTTCAAATGACTAAGCTCATCCTCTACTGTGCAATCAGCCTGGTGCATTGCATCTGTCTTTTACACTAGAGACACTGAATGGAAAATTATCTTCAGACAATGCAGGTGCACGAAAAACACACAGGAGGATCGAAACGCAAAAACAAAACAGAAAGCCACAGGCTTGCATGGGACATAATTAGCTCACTGGGTGAGACGAGGTTGCCGAGGTACAGCAACATTTCTTAAAAGCCAAAGGTCTGTATAATGGTCAGCTAGAGGGATCCATTTTAAAATAAATGGCAAGATATCACTAAACTGAAAGAGATTTCCCCGCACTGTCAGGGAAAAATAAGACAATATAGGGCCCTATTTTGGGGCAGGTGGATTGGCCTGAGGCGTGTGCCACAGATGGGCGAATCGACAATTTTGGCGAAGTAAGGTCACGTGTTTTTCCTCACCTGTGTGTGTTTGGTATTTGGTGTTTGGACAGGTACAATGACAAATGTTTCTTATAAGACCAGTACTAGACATAACTGCATTTGCCATTTCCTCCCAGGATACGTTTACATCAACTGCTCTATGCAAAATCTGCTGTGATTAAAACTCGATCCATGTGGATCTCAGGATCCGCATGGGAACGGCATGGCTTCAATGTGGATCTCTGAGTTCATGTGGTCATCTATGACGTTAGTTGTCTAACTATGACATATCTAGGACATATGACTCCAAATTGGGCAAGGTCTTAACCCAATCAGGGCCCCATTCACTTCCATTATAATAATTGTATTAAATATTTCAAAAAGTACAAAATTGTGAAGGTACTTCTGTTACCTACTGGCAGTGTACACGAGACCTCTGTGGGAGTTAACTGTGATAATCAACTGCGATCACTTCACGGGTTTCACTTTGACTGTCAATTCACCAGGCATTTCCTTGTTGTGCAGAGTGTTCATGCGGTGTTCATTTATGGCCTGAGATGGTTCTGTTTTTTGATGATCATGCACTTACAGTGGTGTGACCCGTGATAGGTCTTTTGAGGGCACAGACATACAGACAAACACTGTTTTAGACAGCGTGGCTGAAAAAAATATTTTGTGCCTTAAGTAGGCAATGCCCATTCTACATTTTCCTGACAGTGTAAAGAGACTTTTCCTTGTACTGTAGATGTTCTTATTCTGAGAAATGGCTGAGGCCTGATTCTAGTTTTTTAGGCTAACTCCCTGAAGGAGACGATATTATATTATATAGGAGTGTTGTTCTCACGTTACACTAATACATTATGACCTTTGTGCAGTGCAGGCATGAACAGTGGATTTCTTATTCCACCCTATAGCTTTGTAATAGGCTTAATCTACGTTATCTGCTCAGCCTGGGTTTTACCATCTACTTACAGCCTCCATAGAGCCTGGGTTCCCATGTTTAAAAGCCCTTTTCTTTTTCTGACCTACCAATAATCTGGTGTGTGTGCGTGCGTGCGTGCGTGCGTGCGTGCGTGCGTGCGTGTGTTTATGTGTGTGTTTCTTTGGAGGAGGTGTTGTCGGATGTAGAATATTAAAAACAGTACTTGCGTACTTAAGTGTGTATTGGGGTGGTATGTGAATGTAAGGTGCAGAGTGGGCCTGCGGACCCTTTTGCAGACAGATTGTAACAGAGTGGGATTAAAATCCTCTAATCCAGATTACATGTAGAATAGCCCAAACGCTGCCAGTCTCTGTGTGATTGTGTGTGTGTGTGTGTGTGTGTGTGTGTGTGTGCGTGCGTGCGTGCGTGCGCGCGCGTGCGTGCGTGCGTGCGTGTGTCCGTGTGTGTGTGCGTGTGTGTGTGCGTGTGTGTGTCTGCGTGTGTGCGTGCATGTGTGTGGTGTGCGCAGCAAATACTGTATGTGTGCATTATAAAAAGTGCAATCCTCGCAGCCTCCATGTCTAGAAATGTGTTGCAATGTGTCAGTCATTGAGAAAAAGTAAAATCCTGAAGGTTACTTTAACTCAGAGTGTACAAATTAACCAAATGTGTACACTCACAGATGGATAAATGAATACTGATATTTTACTGTGTAGCACATGCATACACAAGCAAATGACACTGAACAAGTGTAAAGAATAGGCAGTTTGCTCCAAGATAAGATAATGGGTTTTCTCTTTGTCTCTGGGACTTAATTGAATATGAACACGAGTCAAAGGCTATTGTATATAATATATATTTTGTCATTACACTCTGAATTACTGTGTGGTGAAATGGACCAGTGCTGCAGTTCTCACCTCCCTTTTTCTTTAACAGCATGACCACTGTGCAGTTATAGTGAGAATGCAGTGCATGATGGCTTGCATCAAGGTTCAAGGTTCAAGCTTGTACTTTATTGTTGCATTTTGTGCACAGGTATTAGAGTAAAATTCATTTTGGTTCCGCCAATTCCTACGATGTAGCAGCAAAGGCAATAATAATAAAAGGAAAGGAAAGAGAAAGAGAGAAAAACAAGAGCAAAAAGAAAAGAGTCAGTAGTTTTATACTAATAGGATAATAGAAATATACAGTATATGTATGTTTGGCATATATTATATACACCAACAGCATTTATCAGTAGCTGCCACAGTAGTAGGCCTACCTTATATAAACAATATAGTACCTTCTATACAACATTTTAGGAAAAAACAAAAGACGAGTAAGAACACTTATTTTGTGATCAGAAAGTGCAGACTCCACTGTAACAAGGACATTTGTGAGCTGAAGAGGTGTCTTTATGCTTCCTCTCCCTCCCCATTTCTTTGCATGGGGAAATTTGCTTTGAATTAAAAACATGCCATGTTCAATAAACACAATTAATCTAAGTGGTTCTCAAAGTTGGGTCTAGGGACCCTCGGGGTTCCTGAGGAGAGGTCTGTAACTCACACAAGGTACGTTCAAGGACTGGGGGTCCTTGAAAAAAAAAAAAAAAAGAGAGCCTGCGGTACACAGTAAAATGCGTCTGTGAGAGTGCAGTATGCAGACAAGATTCAGCCTCCCCTGAGTCCCCACATCCTTGTTTTAAGCAGAAGGACCAGTGTACAGTCATAGTGAAAATAATAGTCACACATACAAATGATATGAATGTTTTTACAGCAGCTACTGTGCTACTGCATGTTTTCTGTTCAGGCCTGATGAGAAAATGCATTCCTCTTTTTTTTGGGGTCACACTTCATGACTTCTATATGGTAATAACATAGATAGAACTCATGCAAATCTCGTACTTTTTTTTTTTGCATTGTACAATGCTAAAATAAATAGTGATTTTTTTATACAGTTAGTATGTTATTATTATTTTATAATGTTATGGGGGGGGGGGGGGGGGGCGTATTTTGTTATTTTACAATTTTTGTGGGGACACATCCCTGCAAGCAAAGTTGAAGCAAGAGAAATCACAAGCATGCTAATAGAAACGACATCATTTCTCACCCTGGAAAGTTAGCATGCTGAAATATAAGCCATTGTTATGCATTAATGAAAATAAGGTTTAAAAAGGTTTGAGATACAAATACAAATGGGAGGTTGGAAGGTTAGGGGTAGGTGTGAAATAAAATGTTCTCACTCCCCCACCCCAAGCCATCTCCCATCAGTCTACCTTAATTAATGATCACACAGAGACCCATTTACCATGCACTGTCAAGGAAATGCTGCATCATGAGCTGCAACACTGCAGATGAGCCAGTTTAAATCATCACAGTCTTCCATGAACCTGGGGAACTTCAGATACTTGATGGAAGCTGCAGTACCATTGCTGGACTTTTCTCAAATTGGTGCATTGTGTTCATTTAACACTGGATCCTGAGTGTTAATTACAGTCTATTTAACACTCAGTATTTGACTGTGCGGGGCAAGAACAGGTGGAGACACATGTTGGTGGAGAGCCAGAGGGAGACACAATGAGACAAAAAGTGACACCTGAACTCCATGAACCCCATTTTTTTTTAAATCCAATGATTATTTACTCAAAATGTAGGCCTACCTTCTGTAAAGTTTTGTTACTCTATGACCCTGTAAGAATATAGGAAGAGGAGGCTGGATGCTGAAAATAGATAGCTTTTGGTTCTGTTACGTTTGTAGTTGGCAAAACTATCCAAAACATTGTTGGTTTCTATGCCGTGTAAAACAAGTGAAGAGAGCCTGCAGTGGTTAATGCTACAAAATAAAAAGGCTTCAGCATGGATGTTCTGCAAGCAGGTCATAGTGGAATGGAGAGCAAAACAGCTCCAGTCACAATATGCGTTGGTTGTAGATAGAACAAACAGACAGCAAAACCTCAAAGTGTAGAAAAAAGGTTCTCTGTCAGACTTGGCACCTTGGCAGCCATCCAATGCGGTGATTGTTGCTGGCTCCAGCCCATTTAGTGTTGAAAACAGTTTTACAAGCCACTAACACGACTGTAAATGCAGTGGGGCTGACGAGTCCCTCGTGACAGGCACTCAAGCTCCCAGAGAACACATTGAAAGCATTTGGGTTGCGTCCCTGAGAGATTCCCTCCTGGTAGGGGATGGAGTTATAGGGGTAACCACTCCAAGAACTGCCTCCCTTAAGTCAAAGGATCTGGAGACATCTTTTGGATGGTTGATGTTATGTTTTATCATGACAAATGGTTTAATGTGCTAGTAGGTGGAGCTGGTCCAATAAGTACAGTACATTTACAGCACTCAGTATACGTTTCATGTGGTTTTCTACTATGCATTTCTTTGTGTGTATTTAGGAACCACAATATTTGAGTCCTCGAAACAAGGAAGAGTGTACTTTTCACATTCTTCCTCCATTTCCTGTTAAAAACAATTGCCACCTATGCTTTAGTTTAACTAATATCCCCAGCAGTGATTGCTCTTGGAAGGCCTCCATAGGTTTCACTGCCCAGGCGCTGGTGTGCCACGCATTAACTCTGATCCCAAAACAAACGGCCGACCCACAGCAACACAAGTAAACAAGGGGGAAAGGAAATGAGAAGATTATGTGTTGGATATTGTAGAGGCTTAATCTCCTGCACTACAGGAGCCAGGCGTTTCACATCAGCATCAACTACTGAAACCTGAAACTGAACTGTGACATTTCATTGTGTTAATGATTTTTCTAACTTTCAAAATTACATACTGAAAAGTGTACTTCCTGTAAGGAATTATAGCAGTAAATAAATTAGGAGTAAACTTTTTTTTTCCTGTAGATTGACTTGGCCTGGTTGATAGTGAGTCTGTCTTGTAACAGAAACATTGTTGGTATGACTGCACACAACAGCAACCTGTACCTAGAAAATATACTTTTATAAAGAATCCCTGCTGGACACTCTAGATGAGTGTCAGCTTGATGCATATACAGGAGTATACATCTTACCGTACATTGTGGTGACATACTGACATATCATCATCATTCCAATGATTAATGTTGAATAGTGACTCTGTTGAACATCTGGGTATTGTAGGTGACAGATACACAGAATGGGACCTGGCAGTCTACATGTGAATGTGACGCTCATGCTTTTACTTTACAATCTTCTGATAGGCTTAAGATCCCCAAATCTTTACTTTATAGGCCTACAGTATGTCCTATTCAAGTAAATAGTTTTGACTGTTTTCATTTAAGTAACAACACAAATTTACTAACTTAAAGTTTACACCAAATGGTTATATTTCCTTGAAATGCCATCGAGTTAAAGGTGTGAAAAAACAGTAAAAGAAAGTGACACCATATGCACACTGCTATCAGTTGATTTGCACAGAAGCATATTCTTGTGTGGGAGTTGATGAAACCTTGCAGGCATTCTGTTTGTTGCATACATTTTGAGCAAGCCTAAATAATACTTTCCTGCTTTTATGCTGCTCACTGTTCACTGCTGTTGTTTTTAGTTTTATGTTAATCACAGCATTTTCATTATTTAGGATAGTATGTTTGAAAGATAAGGTTCCTGCAAAAGAGGACTTGAAGACAGGCAATCATCCAGCTGTGTCAGACCCCATAAAAGCGTCCACTCTAATCTCTATTGCTGATAAGACAAACACGGTTCTGAGAGTGATGTCATTGCATAATATGTACAGTATGTCAATGGTGATAAGAAAATAAAAAATGTGTATTACTGTTATTACCCCAGGGCGGTGAAGTCAAGAGGTAGGTCCCAAACAGAATAAAGTACTGTATTTTCTCAGGTCTGACCAACAAAAAAAAAGAAGAAAAAATAAAGAAACAGTAGCACAGTAGTTGTGTTTTTGTGACTGCAATATTCTCAATATGACTGTACACTGGTCCATCTGCTTAAATCAAGGATGTGGGTAGGCTGGAGTGCTGTTTGCATACTGCAATCTCACACACTGGAGGCTCTGATATGTTATTATTGTGTCTTGTGGTGTTTGATTGCTTATTGAATGAGGTCTGTTTTTAATTCTATAAATTTCAATAGTGAAAGCAAAAAAATCTCAAAAACAGCAGAATTTCTAATAATAATAATAATATCTCAAATTTATATATTTCTAAGTACCCAAAGATACATTTATGGGGGGAGGAAAACACAACTGTAAAAAAGCCTATGACTATAGAGTAAAATCGATGAAAAACTGTGGAACTGTAAAGCAGGGGGGGTGCAGTTAGTTGGGGAAAGCCATATTGAAGAGTGGTTTTGAAGAATTGGAAGTCGGGGGCTTCTTTGATAATATCGGGGAGTGCATTCCAAAGGGATGGGGCAGCAACAGAAAAAGCCCTATCGCCCCAGGTACGGTACTTGGCCTTGGGGTCGACCTCCAGGAGGTTGCCGTTACCAGACTCGAGGGAGCGGGAGGGGACATGACGTTGTTATTTCTATTATACATTTTCACTATGATAATGCATGACTACTGTATGCTGTTTTTTTAAGGATACAAACAGGCTGGGGTCTACTGCACCACCTCTGTACCTCCCCATTTCACCATAGTTAGAGTCAGTTAAGACAACACTGTTATTAGAAATAGGCCACAGAATTCCATTCAACCATCAGTAGTCAATTCCCTACAGGCAACAGCCTATGTTGTGTATTGTAAATTCAATCTCCATAGGATGAAGTAGTGATTCTGAATCATTGTAATTTCATGGACCCCCAGTTTGATATACAATAGGCTACGGACCCCCATGTGATACCATTTTGATCACCGGGACCCCAATCTACACTGTAGTATCATTTGTGTTAATTTAACTCCGAGAGTGTACAAAACGTGTACACTCTCAGAGTTACAGACACTATTTGGTTCCTAACTATCATTTGGCTGGGGACCCCCTGGATCCCCCTCAAGGACCCCTGGGGGTTCCTGGAGCCTGGACCACTTTGAGAACCACTGATCTACATCGCCATGGCCATTGCAACATGCAGAGACCTCAGACTGTAACTGAACGATTGATCGCAGGGTTGTATCTAAAAGTGGACTTCACTGCATATACGTCTTCATCTAATCATCCTGAAAGTGTAAAAAACAGTAAATTATAGTAACACTCATAGATTTTAAAGTGTGACTTTACGTTGCCCGGGATAAGAGCATGGACTTTGTCTAAAATGTTAAATGTATGATTAATTATGAAAAAGGAAACCAGGAATAACGACTGTGTGGTCATGCATGCGCGACTTAAGACAGAATGAGCACAGGAGATGAAGACTCCTGATACTACAGTAAAGTTGCCTGGTTTCATTTGTAGCTGAATTTGGTTTGAGTCATAGCTTTGATCTACTGGGTACACAAACTTTGCTTACAATTTTCATAACTGTTTAGACTATTTACATATTGTATGTACCATGTACTGTATATCTATTGTCACACATGCACCCAAGTGTGTACTTGAGTGTGCACACGCACGCACTGCTGTGCTGTGCTGTGCTGTGCTGTGCTGTGCTGTGCTGTGTTGAGTTGTTGTACTGTGCTGTGCAGTGTTGTACTCTGTTTTGAAGTGTGATGCCATACTGTACTGTACTGTATTGTGTTGTGTTGTTGTGCCATGTAGTACTTTATTGTGATGTTTTGAAAACTCTCATTGTTTGGTTACATGATTTGCATGGTTAACATACCAATATTTTCTTTGAAAAAATTGTTTACTGGCATTTACCACGTATTTTAGATCACTTGTACTTTTTGAGGTTTTGCCATGTTTGTGCTACGCTTGAATACACTTGATGTTTCTGCAATTAACAGTGATTTGTGGCTGCCCTGAGATTGGGAGGCCTGGGTTCAATCCCAAGCGGAGTTGTGCCAAAGACTATAAAATGGTACCCAATGCCTTCCTGCTTGGCACTCAGCATCAAGGGCTGGATTATGGGTAAGTCCCTGTGATGTGCTAGCGTCATGTGTCCAGGGGGTGTCCTTGTACATCATGGCTGGGGGATGTATTTGTACATCAAGCTGCCTCACACTACAGAAACAGGAGACACTGATAGGCTTCTGACCTATGGGCCACATGGCTCTGAAATGCTACCTGTGGTACCTCCCGTGGGTGTAAGTGAAATCTGTTGAGGCCCCTCAAAGTGACATTAAAATTGGGGCAGATCAGCGTTAGTGCTTTTCTTTTAAACTTACAAAATAGGCCCCTCCCACAAACATTGGAAGCCAGTCAAAGCCAACCTAGAGACTCCAGAGATTAGGTAAGGTAGGTTTGAATCAAATATGCAGGCGTAGTAGGAAAACGTGTTTTGAAGCAAATGCAATGGCCGGAAATCTACTCACAAACGGCCATTTCTAGAGAGAACCGGCCAAACGGGCATGGCCTATATAGAGAATTGTGTCATGATCCAAGGAATCCAGGAAAAACTTTTGATGATTGTACAATTTATGGTTCAAGAGGTATAGGCCAAAAGGTAAAGTGCCCTGTCATAGCGCCACCAGGAGGCCGATTTGAAAAAATGGGAGAAGGCGTGTGTCTTCCTTAGCATGCATGCAATGTTTTACACCAATTGAGCTAGTGGTGTCTGAGATTAGCCACGCACAGACAGATGGATGCACAGACACACGGATGGGGTGAAAACTTGAACTCTAATCTCCGCCTCTCGGACTGTTGGCCTGGTGGAGATAATGAAAGTTGTAACTCCTTATCTCAATGAGTTTCTGTGAGGCTCTTTGCTTCAGAATTGGACTTCGGAAGTTGGATTCCAGCTAATGGTACACCCACCTTAAACAATTAGGCCTACTATGACTTTAAAAAATGATTTTAATTCAACTAGTAAATTCAAAGTCAACAACCTAACGATAGCTGTTTGGCAAAAGGTTACAGCTAATAAATGCAACACCTTTGTTTCAGCTGATAAAACATCTTTAAAAAGTAAAATAACAGTTCACACTTGTGTCTGCCATGTTGCTGTGATGTTAACAACTGCATGTCATCATGATGTCAGAGATGTCAGGGTTGAGTTATTAATGGGTCATGCCGCAGTAGCTGATGTTATAGTAGTGCATATGGACCACCACATGATGCTACAGTAATCCCCAGTTCTATTCCAGCCCATCTCCACCCCCACCTTCTTGTCTGTACACTCTGCATTTAAAAAACAAAAAAAAGTAAAGTTGGAATTCTGACTTAAACAGCCATTCCATTGCATTATTTATTTTGGGAAGTTGAAAATGATGACATGACTGGAACACAGCATCAGCCTTAGGCCAACAGAAATAGCCTTCTGTAGCCTAATCAGCTTCACGTTAATTGTGCCTATGCCGCAGCACAGCCACGCCAATAACGACGATAAAGCACCCCCTCTTCTTGCGTGCTACTGTCTGATTGCTTAAATGTCACACAGAATTCTTGATTTGGCTAGGCCTACATTATATCCAACTGTTTTGACATACTTGCATTCCTAAACTTAAAGAGTAGATCAATGTTAAGTTATACATGTGCAATAATAATTCAGCAACAACTAACATTTCCGAATGGAATATGACTCCGGATTCTTTGCTTGTGCGAAAACATTTCCTGAAGCCAAACGCAAGTTTTGCATGACATCGAGTCCACAGGAAATGAACACAAAATGCAACCACTGATAGTTGCCCTGCCAGGCTGCCATTGCTTGCTTAAAATGTTTTAAATATACACTATGTGTGTGTGCACGCACGCACGCGCGCACACACACACACACACACACACACACACACACACACACACACACACACACACACACACACACACACACACACACACACACACACACACACACACACACACACACACACACACACACAAACAACAAACAACAAACAAACAAACAAACAAACAAACAAACAACAACAACAACACCACACTACTCGTGAATATGCAGAGGAACCCTTTGCTTTGACTCATCACACGCTCTCAACGTGACTTCCTCCACGATCCAAAACACTTTTTTTGCAACCCAAACAACAGCCAAGTTCAATATTGAGACACGCCTTAGATGCCTCTCTACCAATCACATTGTAGTTGTCTTTGTGTCGAACCAATGAGCTCTGAGGGGGCGGGGTCACACGCTCAGTTGCTAGGGTATGGCAGTGAAGCTTCTACTCAGGATTGCCATGTCCGCTTATTATAAGCGACTTTGCGATTCTTTTTCTGTATAGTAGCTTGTAAATATTGGTGGTTAAAGTATAGTTGCTTATTTGAGCTTGCTTCCAAATTTTGTAATTATCATTTAAACCAGTGTTTCTCAAATATTTTCATGTCATGCATCCCCAAATTAATATGTAGATTATTTGTGTCAGTCACTGTCAGAATGTTTCAAAAAAATATTCCACATTTTATTTCAAGATCTAATAAATAGCAGATCTACAAGCTAGAAATGCATAGAGGTTTACAAAGTGCTCATGTGGCCTCTATAGTTACTTATTTTGGGCTTGGTTGCATAGACCAGGGTTACTTACTTCTCTCGCAAAATCTGGCAACACTACTTCCATACCTCATTACTCTGGTGTCCTGGCCAATGAGGAGAGACCTCAATGTCACTCGGCCCAACCATAGGCTGAAAGCAGCACTGACAGCCCCGCCCATGGGCGTCTGTCATTGGTCAGCAGAGCCATCACTCGCTCCCTGAGTTTTAGTTATGCGCTGTTGATATGACTTCTAGTTTTGGTGGAGTGAGTCCTCAAGACTCACAACTGATTATAGACGCTCATATCAACCTATACCGGTTCTAGTTTTCAATTCCATCACTGCAATAATCCTTTTTTTTTTATGTCACTTTCTGTAAATAGATTGCTTTTTCTACTCTTTTTGTAACCAGACGAGAAGATATGGAACTTAACTCTCTTTTAATTCTGCTGGAGGCTGCAGAATACTTGGAAAGAAGAGACAGAGGTATTTTTCATGCCAAACTGTCAAGTTGACAGGACATGCTGTTGGATATTTTTTAATATCGATTATCAATTTAGTAAGGGGTAAACATCTTCTATACAATGTGAAGTTAGAACGTGCTCTGCCATAGTGCAGCTATGATGTCACTTTAAAAAGCGATGGAGTGATGCAAAACTGGACCCTGCAGCCTAGATGTGTTGCAGAAACTTGCAATATTAAATTATCACCCATTATTTTAAGTATTTTATTAATGACATGTGTATAATTCGTGTAACAAGCCTTGGTGTTGCAGACATGATGCACTGAATGGAATGTTTTATTCTGGGCTACTTGTCCAGTGGAAAGACCGATCACTGCTGTTTACGAGTGTGATCATAACAATGTTATCCTCTCGTACGGTAGATGCTGTTAATAAACAGTCATGTGTCATTAATAATCTAAAGTACAGGCGTATACGTAACGTTGGATATTTTATCTTTACCGAAAAAGATTTTTCAGTAGCGATCACTGACTGACTGATGACTGAGACGTCACGTTTTTTGGGCTTGTTTCTAAAGTGTAGTTGCTTATTTGGACTTGTTTCCTAATGTTGTTTAAACCAGTGGTTCTCAAACATTTTCATGGCAAGGACCCCCAGATTGATATTTATTTGTCCCGAGAACCCCCATCTGAAAATATATTGTGCCATGGACCCTCCCCCCAAAACAATACTTTTGTTGTAAAAATGTTTACAAATTGATCCAAGATTACCTCTTTCTATCAATATTATCAAATGTAACAATTTGAAAATAGCAGATCTACAAGCTCACAAGGCGTCGACGCCTTGTGAGCTTGTAGATCTGCTGTTTTCAAATAACCCCATTATACATTTGACAGTTCTTTTGACATTCCCAAAAATCACTGAGTAAATATAAATTTCCACTGCAACACTGCAATAAATGAACACTTAATTCTGTTTACTTTGTCAATATAGAGGCAGAACATGGTTACGCGTCCGTTTTACCATACAATAGCGACTTTTCCAGAAAGAAAACGAAAGCTCATCCGCCAATTTCAAGAAAAGCTCAGAACAATAGGTAAATATCTTTTGTTATTTTTGTCGTTGTTGTTGTTGTTGTTGTTGTTGTTGTCAGTAGGCTATAGATACAGTTTGAACACGCTCTGTTGTTGTTGTTGTTGTTGTTGTTGTTATTCACCACCATCCATCCATTCCCAACGCCATCTTATTCTGCTGGGGCTTGGCTCTGTGTTGTGATCCCTTATAAACACTGCCACGCGTACACTGTCAACTTCTGTCTGTCTGTCTGTCTGTCTGTCTGTCTGTCTGTCTGTCTCACCCGACCTGCTTTTCCTTCTGGCAAACCTTCAGTGGTGGAAAAAAAGTAGCCTTCTCAAATGTTTTACTTAAGTAAAAGTATTGCATAAAAGTATGCAATGTAAAAAATATACTGTTACAAGACAAGTGCAAGTCCGGTTCAAAATGAGTGCAAAAGTGGTATCAAAATGTACTTAAAGTACCAAAAGTAGAAAGCCATCATTATGCAGAATGTCACATTTCACAAGTTCAAAATGTATAAAATCTTTTGAAAATAGCCGAGCTTGCCTAATGCATCGCAATAAAAGTAAAAAAGTACTATATTTCCCTCTGAGATGTAGTAGAGTAGAAAATACTACAGTAAGGTAAAAACACCTACACATTTTACTTGATTACAGTACTTGAGTAAATGTACTTAGTTACTTTACACCACTGATTCCCCGCTACGCTATAATATCCTGCACACACTGACTGACTCACATATTACATTCAATAGGTCGCTCACAAGATCATTTCGTAAACTAATATTTTACCCCCCTGACAACAAGTGACAACACTTGTGGTTTTGAGTCACCCACAAGACAAAACTGCTTGTCGGACGAGACAGCATATTTGAAAGTCTCAACTTGTCTTCCCGTTTGGCCCGCGTCCAGTTTTAAAGGGAAACAAGGTGAAGCACTGCAGTCTAGTGGCTCTAGTCTATCGCCAGAGTTCAGTGTTGAAGTGAGTGTTTATAACTTTTTATGTTCTTTCACATGACATCTCTGCTCAGTCACTTCCTTATGCCTTGTAGGTTCATCATCATAACAACACAGTAGAAGCGACGGCAACCGCGATCGCAACTTAACTTGCAGCAGTGGTGGAAAAAGTACTCACATGTTTTACTTAAGTATCAATTACTGCAACGTAGAAATACGCTGTTACAAGTGCAAGTCCTGAATTCACAATTTACTTGAGTAATGGGACAAAAGTAAAGTATTGGTATCAAAATGTACTTAAAGTACCAAAAGTAGTAGCCTACTCATTCTGCAGTGTCCCATTTCACACGTTTTCAAATGTATAGAAATCTTTTGAAAATAGCAGATCTACAAGCTCACAATGCTTAAGTATAATGTTTGCCTCTGAGATGTAGAGTAGAGTTAAAGGAAAATTGGAAATACTCCAGTGAGATAAAAATACCTCAAAATTGTACTTAAGTAGGCTACAGTATTTGAGTAAATTTATTTATAGTTACTACTGAGTTGCAGCCTAGTCATAATAATAATCCCTTCATAAACTTTGCGAAATCCTGTTGTTAAGGAGTGTTTTTGTGTGAGGTGTGCGTGTGTGTGAGTGTGTAGTCACACTACTAGCCAGTGGATATGAGTGGTGGGGGTGGGGGGTTTGGCAGGTGGGTGTGGTGGCTATGTAACAGCATGCACTCCTGGCTGACAGGCTGAGCCAGGCCAAGTCCCTGAGTCCATACTCAACTGTAGTAGCGTGAGCTGCCTTTTCCCCAGGCTGTAAGATATTTCATTGCTCTGCAGTTCAGCAGGCAATGTATTGGATGAACTTACTTGTCCAAATTCCAACACTTTATTTCTACACTTATGTAAGTTCAGGGTGTATCAATAAAACACAGTTCTTTTGAGTTAGAAGAGAGCATAACAACATCTAAACTGCAATTGCATTGTCTTGTTTATTCAACTTAAATATGATTAAAATAAATGGCAAACAACCAGACATTTGCACTGTAGTATAATAATAATAATAATAAAACTAATAATAAATCATTATTCCAAATGTGACCATATTTGTATATACACAAACATTTAGCACAGTCATTGAAGGGCATGTGACAGAGAGCAGTGGTGAGTCTGTTGTTATAAAGTGCAGCAGCAGCAGGTACTCATAAAATTAAATGTTAGAAACAACTAAAAAGGTCAAACTCCGCAGCACACAAAAATGAGAAAGAAGTACTATAGAAACCCAAACTTTAGAGAAGTTTCTATCAAAAACCCTTTAATGATTTGAGAGTTGTATGCCTTTTGGAGCATTTAGTGGTTACAGCTGAACAAATAATGCATAATTGTGACTTTAGTGGTCATTACTGATAATTGAGAATATACAGGATGTTCAACTAAGACTCAGAGAGTATACCCAATAAGGTTATTAATGGTGTAATAGGATCCATCTATTTATTAAATGTGTTATGAAAGTTGATGTAAGGTTAGTTCCCAGGCTGCTCCTGCTTCTGACTCAGCTATAGGCTTTATGCCCTGTGGTTATCAGCTCTGAGTTTATGATGTCAGGCCATTAAATCATTTGCATGGCAGACAGGGACTTTTACATGACATGACATGCTGTGTGCATTATCTTGTTGACAGGTACTGCATGCAGTCCCTTCCTCTGCAACCCTGCAGTATGATTTCCCAGTATAGCTTTGCCTGTCATGTTTCTTTGCCTGTTACAGTTTATATATTTGAATAGAATGGGGCCACTTCCCTCACAAAGGAGATGCACTTCCTGTATGCTTTGTTGAGACTTTGGGAAAGTAAAGGAGCATTCCCATCAATGGTTAAGTGGTTGAGTCTTCTACCTGAGGACCAATCATTGTGTACCCCAAGATCAATCATATAATTGAATATCACGTGTACCCCAGGCCAAGATCAACCATAGAATTGAATACGAATACCTTCCTCATGTACCTCCCTCTAACCTGCAGTCACTCATTCTGTCTGTCTCTCTGTCTCTCTCTAAGAGCCTAATTAGAGTCAAATTGCTCCTTCTCCTGAAAAGAAAAAGGAAAACCCCTTGTGGGTGCAGGATGTGGTGATGCAAGGCCTCATCCCATGGTGCTTACGGTGCAGTGTAAATTTAAAGTAGGGTGCTGTGTCATCTCTAGAGTAGACAATGTTCCAGAAGGGACAGCAAACTTCATATTCAATGCTTTTTTTCTTTTCCTTTGTTTTAACTTTATTCGTCAGTTGACAGAGAGAGGACACATTCTGTTTGACAGCGGCAAAGGCACTGCCTTCTTAAATGTTCAGGTCACCGTCACATCCTTCTGCCAGCCTGAGCTTGGGCTCGACATCCCAGCTGTGGGAACCACTGCTTCGCATGCATATGGGCTATTAAAGATCCAGAACAAAATGTGAAAAGGCTTGTTGTCTGTTGTCAGTCTGGCCCTTTGTTGCCCCTGTTTTGGTTTTTATTGCCTCGGTATCCATGACAGTCGTGTGTGCGTGCGTGTGTGTGTGTGTGTGTGTGTGTGTGTGTGTGTGTGTGTGTGTGTGTGTGTGTGTGTGTGTGTGTGTGTGTGTGTGTGTGTGTGTGTGCGTGTGCGTGTGCGTGAGATGAACAGAGGTTTTTGTTCTGAATCAGATGGGCTGCAGTGCCCTGGGCTGACTCTGGTGTCCACATCATAATATGCACGTCCTCTCCCTGTTATAAGCCCACGTTCTCTGGAACACTACAGAGTGTATCTAGGCCTCCTACAGATGACCAGACTGACCCATGGGTTTGTACCCATGTCAGCGCCACTAGTGCTGTCTGCTCAGCACAACCCACAACAACAGCAGTGTGTGTGGGTGCTTGTGTGTGCACGTGAGTGTGGGTGTGTTTGTCTGCATTATAGGGCGTATTTGTGGTATGTGTGCATGCATATACGTGTGGGTGTGTGGACGTCACAGTCTCGCACATAGCATATGCACTTGTTTTTTTGAGTGGACACACACAAGACGGGCAGAGATGTTTTGGTTGAACAAGCATTCAAATGGCAGTGCCCGGTCAAGGTTGCATTGAGCAAGGCCCTAACCCCTACCTGCTCACTCCTCAGTTGTCACTCAAGATGTGCTTAAAATATTTGTATATAATAAAAAATCCATGACATATCTGTGTCATTGTTACATAACATTATTATGTTGATACATACAGTAGCCCTGAATGCCTATCCTGACAGGGGTTTCTCTTAAGCACCATCAATAATTAGATTTCTGGCAAATAAGTCCTGCACCATATTTGGTACACTGGCCTTGTTAAGATTATGGACTCTCTCCTTCTATTTCTCTATGTCTTTCTGTTTGTTTGTCCTCTATGCTCTTTCTGTCTCTTTGTCTGCCTCTTCTGTACTCTGACTCTGTCTCTCTCCCTCTCTTTCTTACCCTCTCCTCTAAGCTCACTTTGTCTCTCTCTGCTCTGTTTTCTCTATCCCTGTTTCTATTTCCTCTGCCCGTCTGTCTGCCTGCCTGTCTGTCTGCATCTCTTTGTCTGCCTCTGTCCTCTCTTTCTTTCATTCCATCATATCCAAGCCTCTCTCTCTGCAAATATACACTGCAGTCTTTGACCCTCTGCCAGGCAACTGAATCCTTGTTGCGGTCACCAATGCACCATAACTTTGTCATGGATTCCGCTGGCAAGCAGTGTTTCAGCCCATAATCAGCCCAGAAAGATTCTATCATGCTAGGCCCTTGAACATCAGTTGTTTTCGGAATGCGAAAATTAGAGAAATAAATTAGGCTTAAGACTACACTGTTGAAATTAGCCTCACTAGTCAAAGCTTTAGCCGCGTAAAGCTAAGGGGGAAGGAATAACCCTTTTCATCTCTTGTCAAATAAATCATTTATGCAAACCTTCTACTAAACTGCTGGCATAGCTTTCATCTGTTCTGCTTTCTTAAAACATCCACTAACTGAGACATTCCCGTGCTGTGGCGAGGGGAGGGGTTTCCTGCTGCATTCAAGGTTCAAGTCTCATCTCATCTCATCCCTAACTTTCATCTTTGTATTTGTCTGCAGTTATTCATGTCAAGAGATATTAGAGATATTATGATTACTGTGTTAATTTGATGGGAGTTGGGCAGTGCACTCACCCTTGTTTATTTTGACCCTTTCAGATCATCGCACAACGAGCTGGAGAAGCACAGGTAAGATGATAACCCTACTTTCCTTTACTTTTATGCTTGTTTTGTTTGTTCACCCCTACCTCCCACCATGTCTCACACATTAGTCAGTACATCTCTGTTTGTATTCATGTCTCATATTTGTGCTATGGCCATGAGACTCAAAAGGAATTAGTGCAAGATGCATTCTACACAGCAAAATCTCTTAATTTAACTTTAAGAGTGTAAGAATAGATTTTTAGAGTTACATTTACACAGAGGATGGTCCATAGCTTAGTAGATGCAGGATATGGGCCATCTAAGTTTGATGTTAGATCCTGGACGTATGAAAGAGAAACGTCAAACCGATTAAAGAACAGAGCCCATCTGGCCTGTCTTGGACACTCTGGTTGAACAGATGTATTCAAGGTCCTTGTAGTCAGCCCAAACCAAGTGAACGGTCGCCCTGCTCCCTCGAACCAGTGCCTCCATTCATCTTGACTGCTAACAGTTCCTAGGTCCCAAAGTAATAGTTGCGCTCTGCAGGGGGAAACTTTTAAGAGAGGCGCAAGGGTGAAGTTTGTGATCGACAGACATCCCCCAACCAAAATCTGAGGGATCCACCTCCACCACAAACTGACACGAGGTAGAGGTTGAGTTTGATTAATTGATTGAATACTTAATTAACACATTTGAAAGTAACTAAGTATGGCAGTACAGTTAAAAAAAGCTATGCTAAAAGGATAAGAAAAAAATCACCTGGAGGCTTGTTTCCATTGTGGTCGATGAGTATGAGTGAGGAGATGAAAACAGTGTCTTTAACTCATCAAAGGCCATGTCCACTGAGGATGACTAGAGGAAGGGTGAACTTGCAGAGGTCAGTCAGTGCAGTGTGGGGCCACCACCATGCTACAGTTCTGGATGAATCTTACAGTATTGACTCCATTGTAAAGTGGAACCTGTTCCGACTTTCCGATTTTCCCCAGGGGGAATCTAAGATCACTATTTGTTGGGGGGGGAATTCATCGTTCATAGTTCAATGGAAGTTGACCATGGAGAGCTCTGCCGTGGATGGGATCCGACAGAGGCTCCTGGGGAATGCCTTGCTCAGCCAGGGAGGATTTAAAAAAAAAGAGCATTTCCAGAGTCAATGAGGACGGGAACTGTGTTCTATAATGATGTGTGTGTGTGTGTGTGTGTGTGTGTGTGTGTGTGTGTGTGTGTGTGTGTGTGTGTGTGTGTGTGTGTCTGTGTGTGTGTGTGTGTGTGTGTGTGTGTGTGTGTGTGTGTGTGTGTGTGTGTGTGTGTGTGTGTGTGTGTGTGTGTGTGTGTGTGTGTGTGTGTGTGTGTGTGTGTGTGTGTGTGTGTACTATCCTATATTTATCTTACGGTCACTAAATCTTTAGCAGCCTTGGCTGTTAGTACTGTGTGGCCTGGCAGTTGATACCCTGCCCCATCAGTGACCATGGCGTCTTGAGAAAGATACTGAACCTCCTCCTCCCTCCCTGCTCTCATTGTGTTGTTAATCTTTGTTATCAGTTTCAATGCCTACTGAATTTTGAATTTGGCTAGTTCATCACTTGAAGCGTTTCTACAATTTACTCGAGATGACAATGATGAGACCCAGGGCTCAGAATATGTGTGAATTCCTTGTGTCTGAACAGAAGAGGGGCCGTAATCTGATTCTGTAATCTCATTTCAAAGAGTTGCTTTCATGTTTTATTAGATCTGTCTGTTGGGTGAAAACTCAATGCCTTGTATGGTCAGGGAGAGGGAATCCTGTCAGTTACAATGTTCTAATCTTGCACATTAGGCTTGTCTGTGTGTGTGTGTGTGTGTGTGTGTGTGTGTGTGTGTGTGTGTGCGTGTGCGTGTGCGTGTGCGTGTGCGTGTGCGTGTGCGTGTGCGTGTGTGCGTGTGCGTGTGTATTGGAGGGCGTTTTGGAGGCTTGTCTGTCTCTTCTTGTCAATCAAAACAAGCCCAGTACAGTGCCCATGCCACGTGCACACCCAAATATAAGAAACACATTCTTGAAAGTCTCTCTCTCTCTCTCTCTCTCTCTCTCTCTCTCTCTCTCTCTCTCTCTCTCTCTCTCTCTCTCTCTCTCTCTCTCTCTCTCTCTCTCTCTCTCTCTCTCTCTCTCTCTCTCTCTCTCTCTCTCTCTCTCAATAAACATGCAGTGATTATGTCGCTCATGTTTGTTCCAGAACTACTCAAAAGAAACGGTTCTCTCTCTCTTGGCAAAAAGCTGGGTAAATTAAAGACACACAGGTTGCGTGTTTTTTTTTACTCCACCCTGTTTTGAGTCAACGTTGAGACAAAGTGACATCACACATTAAAGGAGGTGTGTGTGTGTGTGTGTGTGTGTGTGCGTGTGTGTATGTGTGTGCGTGCGTGTGTATGTGCGTGTATGTGCGTGTGTATGTACGTGCACGTGCGTGTGTGTGTGAATGGGACGGGGGTCTCTCGACAGGAAGCAGAGAGAGCTCTGCTTTGATTCTGGTTCCACCCAACAGCCTCTGGACAACAGAAATCCTTGTGTCTGGCCTTTTCAAGACGTGGATTAGTTTCCCCGCAGACAAAGAACCGGTTTGAGAATCACGTTGTCGCCTGTGTACAAATAGAGTGGTTTCGTTTGGGACTATACAGCTGATGTTATTCCTTATCTGCCTGTCTGTCTGTCTGCCTGTCTGTCTGAACTGGACTAGACGAGACTGGAGTGGGTGTGTTACAGTAGGCATGTGTTACGTGACACTGTGTCACTCTTGTGGTGGGGAGCGGAGTGGCTTGCCAGCCAGTCGCATATCTGCCTGCTGAGAGTAGTGAGTAATTGACGTGTGTACGGAGAGTTGAGAAAACATGCATGGACATATCCCTTCTGTGTGACCTGGCAGAGAGAGGCTGGCTTGAATACCGTAGCTGTTGTGTAGTCGAAACAACACAGCCGTTATTGGCTCACTTTGCGTCAGGCGTGGTCACCAACACAGTGACACGGTTGAGAAAAAAAGGGTTTCCAGAATCACCTTACTCATCCTCCGTTCTCTGGAAGGCAGCAACCGCACAGTGCTTGTCAGTGTTGTATAATATACAGTAGTGTGATGTTAACATAGAAACAAAACTTCCTCTTTACTGAGTGCTTTGTGGCCGCAATGTGAAAGTTATGATATATCGAAACAAAAGTGTCTGTGGGATTGATGAGCTTTGAGAACAAAGATATACATTGATGACAGTAATTTAGCAGATCAAGTGTACAACCCTCGTACTGTAGCGCAAAGTGAAGGGGAGTGACTGCACTTCTGTCCAAAGAAGGGATAGTGTCTTAATGCCATTTTTTAGCGGCGCTAGCCGCTCTATACCTTTAGGTATAGAGCGGTAGCCCTCTATACCTGGCTTTTGCGTCAACGTTCTGATTGGTCAGACACGTCAACAAAGTGATTGGTCAAGCTTCACGTGACACGTGGCTATAAACACATTATAAACACTTTTTGATGACAAAATGTATCAAAGGCGCCGCTACCTTCACACAGGTGTGATTTTTAACATTACCGTCACAAAGCGGATAAAATCGCCAAATTTAGCATGAGGCTTCTTTAGGACCTACTGATGGAACTAGCCTAGGGGCCCCCAACAAAAATACATTAAAAACATACATAAAACTCCATACAGTGCACAAAAATCTCTTTATCAATATTAAATCCATTCTTTATCCATTAAAAAAACAGTGTTGTTGCGTACCGAATATATATTTGTTTATAGCAAATATAGATCTACAAGCTCACAACACGTCCCGATGCGATGCATTGTGAGCTTGTAGATTTCGCTATTCATAAGGGCTTAACAGCATCACATCATAGAATCAAAACTGGATTTGTGTTTCAAAAAGTAGAGTGCTGCCATTTCACAGTGCAGGGTCATTTGGACATTATGCAACATTCATTCATTTACTGTGCACACAGTGACAAAAGCCTCCGGAACAAATTGAAGCTTCATTTTATACCTAAAAAGCACTTCAGACCTGTCCTTATTGTTCCTTGTTTTTTTGTTAGTTTCTGTGTGTGTGTGTGTGTGTGTGTGTGTGTGTGTGTGTGTGTGTGTGTGTGTGTGTGTGTGTGTGTGTGTGTGTGTGTGTGTGTGTGTTTTTGGTGACTGTGTCATCTTTTCCCCTGTAAGGAGGAAATAGGCCCTACCTGTATATGTAATGATAGCTCTGGCAGTGTGTGTGCGTGCGCGTGTGTACTGTGTACGCGTGTGCGTGTGTTTGTGTGTGTGAGACAGAGCCTTTGTGACACAATGCATTGCACATTGATCGAATCCCTGCCTGAACCCATGAGCTCAGATGACATGGTCATTATTGTAAGACAGAGGTGTTAAAGGGTTAGAGACGGTAAGGTTTCAAGGTTTTGACACAAATAGCCAACTCTTATCCCCTAGCGGTGTGGGGGTGGAGAGGGTTACTGTACCCTGCTGCAGTGCACAGTAGGTGTTTGTTCCGTTTTTTAAATGGTTGATGATGATGAACTGAAGATAGAACGTCCAGTAGTAACACACACATGTCTCTCCTGTGGTGCAGGGAATCAAAGATCGAAGATTGCTAGGTATTTTTACATGTTCTTCCCTGGTTATCGGGCTGCAGGTAGACAGACAGAATTGGAGTATTGCTAGGTATTTTTACTTTGCCAAACAGAGACTGCTCCTTTCTCTCTTTCTTCTAATATCATATTGTAATATCAAATTTAAAAGATAGTAAAAAATAAATAGTCGAAATAGTAGGTCTACAAGCTCACAACATATCATATCACAATATCAATATAATATTGATATATTGCTCAGCCCTAGTGCCGCTGAGTGCAGTTTTGGCTGTGGGACAACAGTGGCCATGTTGGTGACTTGTTGAGGGACTGAGCCTCTTGGCAGAGTGACAGCAGCAGTACACCACTGGGCCCTGTGTGTCCTCACACAAACCTACCCCATGCACAGTCATACTGTAGCACCTCTTACAGCGGTGTCCAGTGACTCTCCGCCTGCCCAGAGGAACACTGCTGTTGGAATTTTGCTTCGCGTTATACTTATAATATCATCAAGAGGACGCTCGTTCCATGTAGTAACACATGCATCTCTACGATGTTATGCGTAAAGCCTCAGTGCAGCCCATGTAGGTTACAAATTAGGAATTCAAGTCGGAAAAGCGTGCAAGCAAAGATCGAGTGCAAAGAGTTAGTGTACATTTGTCTTTGATAATCAACCACGCCGAAGGCTGGGACAAAATGCAGATCAATAAAGATTATGGATGACATGCCCCGTTAGTGTGAAACTGCCAGCATGGAATGATGTCCCTGCCCCCACACCATATGTATAAGATATATTTACTTATCTCTATATATATTGTAACAGCAAAAGCACAATTCTTCTGTTTGTATTTTTAAGTTAGTTCTTAAGTTTGAGGGAGGGAGAGAGAGGCGGGCACACGCACGCACGCACGCACGCACGCACGCACGCACGCACGCACGCACGCACGCACGCACGCGCGCGCACGCACGCACACACACACACACACACACACACACACACACACACACACACACACACACACACACACACACACACACACAGACAGAGACAGACAGACAGACAGACAGACAGACAGACATTTAAGATATTGGAAATATTTTTGGCTCTACTGTTTGTCCCATGTCTGGGAGAGTGTGTTTGTTTTCTGTCATCAACGGTGCTGCCACACCCACAGAGAGTGCCGTTTGTTTTGTGTGTACATTGAGACACACACAGACACCCAGTCCCCTGTAAGCACATGCACACGCAAAGTACTGTAGACTTCCTGCCTGACTGACTGGCTGACTAGGGACGGGCAGAGAGCTTTCAACTGACTTTGGTCTCTCTCACGCGAGCTCTGCAGCCAACAGAAACTTGGATCCCTCTGACGATGCCTTGCTTCAGAAAAAGAAAGAGAAATTGGAAAAGAGAAAAGCAGAAAGCGCAGTGGCAGCCTACAAGTGGTTCCTCAACAACAGGAAGCTGCTACAGTATATGAAGTGTTTGTGTTGTTCTCTCATTGGTAGTATTTCCACAAAGCACAAAGTGGAAATCTCCATTTGGAGCCATGCTTCTTGGGAATGCCTTGTAATTAGATTTATTAGATTTCTTCCATCTTTTTTCTTTTCCTTCCATGCTCCCTGAAACCAAAACAATGCCCAAGAAAAGAAAAGAAAAGATGGTTGGTACAGAAGAAAGCTCATTTCCCTACAGTACTTAGCCCGACTACATCTGTGTTTGCTGGAAAACAGATGCTTGAGTGCAATAAAGAAAGAGAAGAATGTGTGAGCAAATAGAAAGGATAACAAAAGAATGAGCTCCTTGGTGGGAGTTGGACTGACACGTTCATGTGTGCATCTCTCTCTCTCTCTGATTTTCATGAACAGATACAGCTAGCTGTGGCGGTTGTGGGGTCGGGAGGGGGTCAGTGCCATGTCCAAGAACACTTTGCTAGGACACATGACTAGCGATGCAAACATTCACTGTTGCCGGGATTGAACCTATATGTCCTTCTGGAACAGTCACTCTAAACTCTATACGGCACTTTGTTATAGCTCAGTAAAGGGCTGCATTTTCAATATGCCAAATTAAAACCATACCGAAGCCCAAAATACTGATGCACATGTGCAGAGATAAAGCTGCCAAAACTGGGCTCAGCTCAAACGAGCACATTCTCCTTGTTGACGTGAGGAGACAGCTCTGCTTACATGCTGACTCCTTTGTCAATGATTAACACGCATTAACCTGGTGGCCTGACAGGAGCCTACTGTTTCAGCAGATCACTGTCAGCGAGGGTAGGCTATGTGTTCCCGGAAAACAGGTCCCGGTCGATACAACTGACAGTGTTGCTTTGCATAGCGGCAGACTGTACGCCACTTCTCTCTTAAGCCCAATTGATTCATACTTCATAGCATCTCTGGCGTGTTGTGATCTTGCAGATCTGCTATTTTTGTCCTCTTTCTAGAGCACCAATATTGCAGTGAGCCAAACAAATGAATGTCACGTCAGATATTTGACTGCAAACAGCAACAAATGTTGCTGTGTGTGCAATGTGCTCTAGTTATACATGGCCTACTGCTTTAGTGACATACACCCCTCCACCCCACCCCCGGGCTCCCTCTGTTACTTAACTCAACATTCCAGTGTGTGTGTGTGTGTGTGTGTGTGTGTGTGTGTGTGTGTGTGTGTGTGTGTGTGTGTGTGTGCGCGCGCGCGCGCGTGCGTGTGTGTGCGCGCTGTGCTGACCTGAATTTCAGCACTGCTTGGTCGACACACAAACCATGAAACCAGTCACGTAACTCACAGTCTCCTCTCCTCTCCTTTTGGGAGAGGAAAGTTATATTTTAATTGTATTTTTTTCATTTTCTTCAATATCAGGGCTATGTTGAACTACAATGGCCACAAATAGTTACGCCCTAGATCTGAGCAAACTCTGTGCTGAAAATCATGCTGTTTCTACTGTTCTCGCTGCCCTCTTCCTTCATTTTTCATTTTTCACCGTTGCACACCTCTGAAGGCATCTTGCTAGTATGCTGGTGTTTCATAACTTGTTTAAATGCGGTCTGAAATGCACAAGGTGTGGTATCGGCTGCAGGAGAGAAAATGATTTACTGACAGAGCAAATTGTCCTGGGCCATGGCCTGCAGGCCTGTTACCCCAGACAGAGGAGAGAATGTTCTTACTGAGATGTGGGTCTGCAGCCTGCACCCACATACCTCCTTAAATCTCTCCACACGCATGTTCATGCGTGTGCATTAGGCTGTTTACATCATACATGGCCTTGATTCAGTCTCAATTCAGCTCAATTTGATTTGTTTCACTTCAGTTCCATTCAACTTGAAACTTCTGATGCACTGTGACTGTGATCACGTCAACACCCCAATATGAAGGGCTGCCTTAAAGACTTAAAAAAAAATGTTTCCATGCAGTTTTAACTATGAAAACTGTGAGATTGTCCTCAGTCTCTAGTTGTGCAAAGTGTTTAGAGACTGACTTGTGAGTCTACACAAGTCCGAGCAGTCAAGCTCCAGCCAAGGCCAGGCCTGATCTGTCTGGAGCCAATGTGTTCTCAGCACATAGTGACCTCCAAGTGGAGAAATTCCAGAAGTTGACCTCTTTTGGGAGATCCTTTCTGGAGTCCAGCTGGAGACAGTTTCTTGACTTTGTATGCTCTCCACACTGTATGTCACTCCAGGCTGACCCTAAAGGCTGTCTCCGCTTGCTTTAGTTAGCCATCTTTACTGTGAGGAAAACCCTCAGAGCCTAACCACTAATCGTCATTTTTACCGTTCCACGTGTGTCTATTCATAGCGTAAAAACGAAATATAACGTGACGAAAAATGAATACTACATGGCCTCTTGCATGTGAGATGGGCAACTCAGATCCATAGGATTATATGCATGTAGATTGTGATCTACACAAAACATGCTACAGACAGACATCCATCTACTGTATCCTCACTATACTTGCCTCAAGAACTACTCAAGTCCATCTACTAACTATAGATTTTTATGTGAACAGTCTGTGCTGTCCCGAATTTCGGCTTTGCGGCTATATATATTAATAGTAGTTGTGGGGATTTTAGTGTTAGATGGGGATATTATTTGACCTTAGCCTTTAACGCATCAGTAATCGTATCGTTTACAATCACTTATTTGCAGATAGATAGCGCCATTGCAATTGGACCAGATGGTGCATAATCCTGGTACAAAGTCTAAGAGTTGACACTCAACACTTGTACAATGTACAACAAGTAGGGAGTGGGAGGAGCATAAAATAAACAGACCCATCATATCTGTCTCAGATAAGTCTGTCTCCTTCATTTCGCCAAGGAACTCCATATAGTCAGACAAACAACTCCCACATACCTCAACGGTAGGGCAGAGGAGAAATGGAGTCGGCAGAGGAGAAAGGGAGTCAGGCTTCAGAGAAAAGAGAGTTTTGGCAGAACGGCGAGTGAGGGGTGGAAAAAAGGCCCTTCTGTGTGTGAGAGAGAGAGAGAAGAGTCTGCTGCTCCCTCTGTTTCCTCAGGTTTCTGCTGACTCAGGCACTTTTAAGGAGGGACGAGAGGGAGAGAGCAAAAATCTGAAGGGAGAGAGAGTGAAAAAAAGATGGCAGAGAAAAAAAAACATATGTGGTCTCTGGAGAATTAAAGAAAGAAAGAAAGTGTGGAGGTGGTGAAGAACTGGGGCCCATGACGCCCCCTCCCCCAGTTGCTGCACCATAACTCACGGAGATCGAGATGCTGGCTCCTGGCTGTGTGTACACACACACACACACACACACACACACACACACACACACACACACACACACACACACACACACACACACACACACACACACACACACACACACACACACACACACACACACACACACACAGGATGAGCTGCGCTCTAGGGGGAAGAGTTTTCTCAAAGCCAAACAAGTCATTCATCACAGTTGGGGAGTGCAGTATAGTAAATTTAATTAGAGAGGAGCTCAGGCCTTGTGTCCAATGAAGCACTCGTGAATGTTAAAGGGTCATTTCACCCATGGTGCTTTTGAAGAATATATTGTCCCAGCCCGAAGCATAATTGATTCTTCAAGAGAGATTTCTCCCTTGTCAGTTGGTTATTGTCAATATTAAAAATTGACAGTAACCAACTGACAAGTAAGCATAGCAGCTATTCAAATTCAATTTCAACCAAATTTTGGTTGCAATTGAATTTGAATAGCTGCTATGCTTATACCTATTCGGTATGTGTATTATTATTAAGACTTGTTAGTTGGTGCATGGCATGTCATGCTTTTGCGTGGCATCTACTTTTTAGATGTAAAATAATTATTTGATCATTCTAAAACGTTGATAAATGGTTGCCATTTTTGGTTAAAAAGTGTGTCCCTGTCTCTGTAAAAATTATTCACACACTCAGTAGAACTAACACACTAACAACATTTTACTGTGTATAATTGCTCTATTTCTTTACCTTACTTCCTTTTACATTTCTGATCTGTGATATTTTGAGAGCTGTTTGTTTTTTCCAGTTCTGTCAAAACGCTATTTTCATTTCTGTCTTGCCAGAGCGTTGTAACTGGGTGAAGGTACCAATATGACTCATTGCCAAGCTCCCTCAGAAATATACATCTTTCTCACTTCAAAACAAACACATTTCTCCACTTCCATCTTTGGGTCTCTTGCTAACCAGCTCTAACCTACTGAACCGGACTTCAAAGGCTGTATTGTGACAATCAGACAGACTATGCAGGCGCCGTGAGCAATAACTGGCAATTTCTACGAAACCGAGACCAGTTTGTTTTGGTGCAGCCCAACCACTGTAAACTCTCCTGGTGACAAACACGGCCTTCTCCTCCCTCTGTGATCTTGAAATTAAACTGAGATGAAACAACGGCAACTGGCGCGGCTTGGCAGAGCTGGCGTCAGGTGTCTCCAGTGGTAAAAATAGCCTTTGTAAATCCTTTCTCAATTGCGGAGGCGAACCGGCAGAAGCAAGAGACTCCTCCCTATCAGTGTGAGAATGGTATACAGCCATTGTCCTCCTGTGAGCAATGTGTCCTCTCTCGTCTCTGTTGTCCCCTGTCCTCTATTGGATATCCCTCCTCTGTAATATGGATTTGTTTTACATGTATCTTGCATTGGTAATGCTGCAGGCAATTATATCTTCAGAGCTGTACAGCAGCACCCATTTAGCAAACTGTAACACAGACTTTTAATGTCTCTCAATCAATTGACAATAATATTCATATGGTGGCCAGTTTGCTTTTATGTCGTATACTCAGGGGAGTAGGAATCCCTGTCCTGGTATAGCTATCAGATATTTCTTTGTTTTCTTAGTTTTTTTAAATACAGCAAAGTAAAGCAAAATTAGATTCCCCTCTAAAATAGAATAAAATAATGGGGAATTATGCCAAAGTGCAACATTCTCTGTGCGTAAATAAATTGTTAGGGGACTTCTACAGCATGTACGTGCCACCGAGCACGGTCGCACAAGCTGCTAGAGGGAGGTGAAAAACTTGAGGCGTTACTTCATAAAGGAAACCATCAGTACGGACAGAGCTGTCAGTCATACTGCAGGCATGATGGAGAAACGGGTCCAAGTTTGAAAAAAGGGGAAGGAAGTGATGGCAGCGAAGGCTGACCACATGTCAGCGTGTGGTTTTCACAGAGCTGTCGCACAGGCCTGGTTCTCAGCAGTGCCAGGGAGTCGTGCAGTTACTGTAAGATTGGGCAGGGGAGGGGGAGGCATCATTGTCAATTTGTCACACTAATGACTAATGACAATGATGATTACCAGCTTATTAGCCGTGTCGCATGTGTTGCATGTACTGTATCTCCAGTGTTGCGAAAGCAACTTTGAACTACAGTGTAGGCCTACTAACCCTAACTATTTGCTTAACTAAGCTAGACCTATACTTCGAAAGAATTGTTCAAACGACTTTTCAAAATGAAAATATAAATCAAATTCATGTACAAATATAACACAAAAAAGTCACAAAAACTTCAATTGAGTTTATTGAAAAAAGTGCTTGCTTGTTGCACTTCGCAGGTCATAGACCCCCCCAAAAATACAATGTTCATCAGTCAGGCACCTGCTTTCCAGAAACGGCCACATGCCACATGTGATGGCCACACCAGCTGACACACAAAGTTGGTAAAACATGGTGGACACTTGTCTTTTTGGTTTATTAATTTAGTTTATATTTATTTTCAGCAAACTACAGTACATACTACATGCATAAAGGACTACACACAACCGGTTAAAGGACATACTGTTTATTGCAAGTTTGATGATAAAGTTACTGACTGGAGGGTACATCCATTAAGTTCTTTTGTTTGGGTCAAGTTGTTTTATCAGGAGTAATTTAATTGGTATTTAAGTTTATTTTGTTTTGTTGAGTTATCAGTTCTGAGGAGTGTTGAAGTTTAGATTGCTGGCCATGGAAAGGCCAAGCTGCTTCACAGGTGCTTGTAAGGAGCTGATTAGTAATTGGACTGCACCATGTCCCCTGTGCATAAGGGGAGGGGCAGGGATTTATTATAAATGTGAATGTATTACTACACGTATGAAAATGTATTGGCATTTCAGTTGTATGTAATTTCTTTATTTAATATGAGTTAGTGCTGTAGTGGATTATGTTGTAGCTATTTGTAGTCTGTTTACATGTTGTTCTTTGTCTTCCCCTTTGTGTCAAGAGTGGTCTGATCACCCACTATATAGTATGTTCCCCTCATGTCTCATTTGGTTAGTTCAGTCTTGATGTCAAGTTCAGTGTATTGTCTGCATTTGTTTGGGCCAGAATTAATGTCTTGTCTTGTTTTTATGGGAAAAAGAAAAGATAAAAAAAATACATTTTAAAGAAACTACGCACTTGTCCTGGTGTCTCTCTTGCCGACCAACTCTGGTCGGCAAGAGAATTATTTGTAGTTTCAGTTGCAAAGTAGTTGCAAAAAAAAAGAAAAAAAGCTATTTCAGAATGTAGTTAAACTACTAGTTTTTGTATCTCTCATCTGTCTCTACCTTCTCTACATTTCTGTCTCCACAGAACATAATTGCATCATTGTTCTTTAAACAAACAGCTACAGGACTGATCTGTACAGAAAGATCTGTAGTAGTCCATGTGCAGTACAATTCACCAGGTTACATGAGGACAAACTGCCCATACTTTGCAGTGTAGTTTTGTGGACACGTGAGATTATGTGTTGAGTAAATGAAGTGTTTTTTCCCCCAGCAAGTTGTCCCTTTAAGATGGATCGGCACCCTCTTATTTCTCTCTCTCTCTGTTTTTCAAGATGGCACGACAGAGTTGAGCTTTGGTCTTAAACGTAAACACATGCAGGGCAGGGATGGAGAGTGACAGTGATGAAGGAACACAACGGCGAGAGCTCTGTGTGTGTGTGTGTGTGTGTGTGTGTGTGTGTGTGTGTGTGTGTGTGTGTGTGTGTGTGTGTGTGTGTGTGTGTGTGTGTGTGTGTGTGTGTGTGTGTGTGTGTGTGTGTGTGTGAGAAATGTAAAAAGACCAAATTATCAACATGTATTACTCATTACCCATCATCCATCTCTCCACATCTGGGCCTGAGGCTCCTCAGCAACCTGCAGGCCAGATGTGGAGCGAACCCCAAATTTCAACCACCACGCGATGCACACGCAATGCTGCCCCAACACACTCAGACACACACACACACACACACACACACACACACACACACACACACACACACACACACACACACACACACACACACACACACACTTCATTCACTTTAACCAAATTGGAGTTGTAAACAGGACGTTGTCCACACGCAAGATATTATTTTTATACTTGGCTGACAGCACATAGTTAAGATGTTGTGGTGATTTTGTATCACTGCTCAGTGTCCCACAAGTTAGCATTGACTGGTTGAGTTAATACTGCTGCGGTGAGACTTCAAATATCACTACCCCTGGGGATTCACTGCTTTCATCATTTGCTTTTATAAAGCGGCACAGGCCGAGCTGACATTACTTTTTAAATGTCAGAATAGTTGTTTGCATCGACTTACAATACGTTACTTTCATGCATGACCACAATTAGAGGCATTTAGCTTCTTATTTTGGAGGGCTGTCTGATGGGACATGCATTGGCTATTGCGGGGATCAAGCCTGTGAGCTTTTGCTTACAGAACAGGTTCTTTAACCAAGTAGGCCTCAATGCTCACTTCTATATTTCGTGGGTCTGAAGTCAAAACAGGACTGAAGGCACGGCATGGTGTGTTTTCTTCTTCTTGTTTTTCTTTTGCTCTTTTAGCCAAAGCTGACAAACTGAGTTAGCACCGCGACTGTGAGGAGAAACATCACAGCGGTGTTTCTTTTGACCTACGACCCCAGAGTTGAGCGGGGTGGGCTCAGCGCCAAGTGGAGCCCAGCCAGCCTGGTCGCTCATCCACATATGGGCTGCAGTGAACTCACAAGGGTATAAATGAGTTGTAATACAATGAGTTGATTCCCTGCTCTTCTTATTTAAAAAAGAAAAGAAAAAAAAAAATAACAAGAAAAGAGTGCAGTGAAAGACTGAGGGGCCCATTGTTTGCTTGTCCTCGTGTTCTTTGGCCCTGCTTGTCTTGGCATGTTCACACACAGCCCTGGATGCTAGTGTCGTCCAGGGTAACACACTGTCAGTCAGTCCTGTGTCAACCAGCCTGTTGACATGCTGTGTATCTGTACGGTCAAATCCACAGTGTTAGAACACTTTTATTTTACACTTGAAATAAACAGTAAATTAACTCTCAATTTTACTGTGTAGTCAGGCTCAGATCAAATTTGTAGCTTGCTTTTGTTTTTTTTTAAAGGTCATTCACACTCGAGAACATATACCCTCCCCCACTTGTGTCTCCCCATCAATTTTATATTTGTATAGTTTTCTTGAATTCATACAGAAATACACAGTATTCTCGTATATTTTGTATGCATTTGTGTATGTATATTTCCCGCGAAAGGAATGCGCTGCACTTTCAATTAAATTTAATTAATTCGACTCAAATTGCCCTTGTGGAGGGGTTGAGAGTATGCTCATGCTGCAGATCTGAGAAGCTCCAGGTCATGTGTTTATCCTATGAATCTCCGTGGAGCTACCGGTCAGGTCAGCAGAGCTGCATCATGGGTTTTTTATTTAACCCCTGCATCCATATTCTGGGGGGGAACATTAGTCAAAAATAGCCGATCTACAAGCTCACAACGCATCACGCATTGTGAGCTTGTAGATCGGCTATTTTTGGCAATGAGATTTGGTGTACAGTGAAAAAGTGTACCAAGCGCAGTTGCAGCTCAGGTCTGTTTTGACTAAGAATAGAGGGTTTACGTGGTTAAGCAGAGCTTAAAGGAAAACGATGGCTGCCGGCCTTCCTGAGCCAGTCACCCGCTTTGATCTCTGATCCCCCCCCAAGTAAAGAGAGAGAGAGAGATGGGGGGGGGGGGGGGGGGGGGGGGGGGGGTACAGTAGAGAGAGGCAGTGCATCTCGTGGTGTTTTGGCACGTGAGGTCAGTCAGGTGATGACTTCCTGGTCACAGTCATGACCACAAAGCAAACCCAGAGTGAAAAAAGGCAACAATAAGGGCATTTATTCTGTTGCTGAGTTGTATTATTGCCATTATTGTAAAAAAAAATCAATAACCTTTTTTTTTCAAAATAAGGCACATTTGCGTGAAGGCTGTTGTTTTGTCAAATTTGTGCTGCGAGCATGAAGGCAAATGTATTGATAGGATTTTTTTAAGAGTCACGGTTAGGTTGTAATCTTGCCACTTACGTTAACTTTGTTCGTAAAAAGTGTCCTGATGCTGAAAGGACGTCGAGAGACTGTTTGCTCATTATAAGACAAAAATATAAAAGCTTGTCCTATTTTCAAGCCAGTGGAAAAAATGCACGGTGATTCAGCAACGTGTGGAGCTGGGAACAATGTGAACTGTCTCAGACCTCCTTTTCAAATCATGTACACAGACAGGAATCATGTTGGTGTGGAGAGGTGTTTTCACATGGCTGTTTCAGGCAATCTGATAAACATTGCGTGACCACGGGCCCAAGCTTAGGAATAACAAACGTGAGTGAATGAGAGAGAGAGAGAGAGAGAGAGAGAGAGAGAGAGAGAGAGAGAGAGAGAGAGAGAGAGAGAGAGAGAGAGAGAGAGAGAGAGAGAGAGAGAGAGAGAGAGAGCCTGCTCTGCCTCCAAGAACTCAGGTACTGTCTCTCTCTCTCCAAAGGAAGCTATGTGTGTGTGTGTGTGTGTGTGTGTGTGTGTGTGTGTGTGTGTGTGTGTGTGTGTGTGTGTGTGTGTGTGTGTGTGTGTGTGTGTGTGTGTGTGTGTGTGTGTGTGTGTGCGCGCGCGCGCGTGCGCGTGCATGTTCAGCCCAGAGAACACGTGCAGTCTGGGACACTGTGCCAGGTCTGTAGAGCCAGTCATTTAAAGTGACAGAACAACAGGTCCAGCCCCACTGACACACATTATTGGGCTGTACTATTACTTCCAAAAGAAAACATTCGTCCAGATTATTTTCGTCATGAACCTGGTCATTAGGCTAATTGTGATGATCAGTCTCAATTTTTGATGGATTAACAAAGCCTGAGCCATACAATCTCTTATCTGGAGACGTCTCGTCTTTTTTGTCTCACATGTTGTCCCTGTAATCTATAATCTCTGTGTGCACAATGCTAAAAAATAAGGCATGCTTTGCCTGTTCATGAATCTTTCTTCCACTCTGTCTGTGTCTCAGACGTGTATTGGTAGAGGGAACAGCACTACAGACTTGGACTAATAAATAGAAGTAAATAATTATAATAAATGACATTTTTAAAAAGGAAATCCAGAGGAAGCATTTAGAGAAACGCCTTTATTTAGTTTTTCACAGAGAGAGAGGTGCTCAAGATGATCAGTGATTGGCTCAAGTTCCCCCTTTGGTGTGTGTGTGTGTGTGTGTGTGTGTGTGTGTGTGTGTGTGTGTGTGTGTGTGTGTGTGTGTGTGTGTGTGTGTGTGTGTGTGTGTGTGTGTGTGTGTGTGTCGTGTGCGTGCGCTTGTGGAGCGCTGCCCCTCTTAGCACAGCTGAGCACACTGCACCTCTCAAAGGGCCCTTTTTTCCAACCAGGGAGAAATCCATCAGACCCTGTTGCCCTCCCCAAAATCAAAACAACAGCGGTCCCTCTCCTTGCACGGACCACCATCTCCTTCCTGTCCACTTCCTGGTTGGCCTGTGTCCAACCCCCTTCGTGAGGCTGTGGCTGGGGACCAATGGCGGACAAAGTACTGAACCCCAGTACTTGAGTCAAAGTATAGAAACTCCTTGTCAAATATTACTCAACTCTAAGTGAAAGTTGCTCTATGAAATTTAAAGTGCTGTAGTATTTGCTTTAAAAACAGCAACACGTAAGTGTTCAAAAGAAAATGGTTTGGTTGGGTTGAAGGTTTGGTCCCACAACCCCTCCTTGTCCGCGTCATCATCCTCTAAAGACATTTGTTTTCCATTGGCGGGGTGTTAGTGTTGGCGAAGTAGGAATAGTGTGTGTGTGTGTGTGTGTGTGTGCGTGTGTGTGTGTGTGTGTGTGTGTGTGTGTGTGTGTGTGTGTGTGTGTGTGTGTGTGTGTGTGTGTGTGTGTAGAGGGGGTGGAGGGTTGCATCCCTCGGGACAAGTGGGAATGAAAAGAGACAGAGCACTTTCACACGGCCCTCTTGCTGGGGGGAAATGCCTGTCCCTTCCCCTGCACCTGCGAGAGGTAGAAAAGTTTGCTTTCTGCTTCTCTCAACCTTTTTATAGAAATATGCATTTGTGCAATTTGTGCACTTTTCCCCCTCCCCATAGCCGCAATTAAAAATAGGCTAAAAATAAACAGCAGAAAGACTAACATACTTTCTTCACTTTGGTCATGTGAAAACGGGTTGTGTGTGTGAGGTAGTGAAACCGAGAACCTCCACCGTCAACACTGTATAGTATTGCCGTATTGCATACCGTCGCTGTCAGGCGGAAATCTTGTATGTCCTTTCATTTACGAAAAAACAAATAGTTGCAATATGGAGGTACAAGGTTTCTGCTTGACAGCAACAACATAATGTATTGTGTTATAATAGTTTCTGATAATATGATCTATCTAGAAATCCTAATGACCTTTAACCTTTAATCAACAGTAAAGTAGTTGTTGACCCACAGCAGTTGACCCACTGCTGTGGGTCTTTGTGAGACCATACTATAAATGAAGACAGGCGCTGGGACAGTAATGTTTAGCCACTTGAACCCTAGCATCCCTATTCTGGGGGGAACATACACCAAAAATAGCTGATGCACAAGGTCAGCGTCGCGATGCGTTTTGAGCTTGTAGATCAGCTATTTTCAGCGAAGATATTTGGTGCAAAGGGAAAAAAGATTGGACCAAGTTCAGAGTCGACTGCGGTCAACCAAGTATTAGTTTACTAAGTATACACAGGGCTTAAGTGGTTAGCGAGAAGACGAGTCTCGTCCTCTTATGGTCTCTCCCTGGCTGCCCACAGGCTGTCTGGGCTTGGGCTGATCTCTGTGTGGAACAAAGGAAGAGGGGATGGGGGAGAGGGTCTTACTTTCACTGCAAAACACAGCCAACGCCCCAGAAAAAGACAACCAAAGAGGAAAAGGCCTATGTGGGTGTGTGTATGACTGCATGTGTGTTTGTGCATACGTTTGTTTAATGTGTGTACTCTCTGTTAGGCTATGTGTCCTGCTAGTTTCAGTCACATGTGTCTTGTGAACCTTCATTCCAGTTATTAGGTTTATGAGAGCGCCAGGCCAGGGGAGGCCTTGCATTGTTTGAGCTTGTTTACTGTTCAGCTGGAGCCTGCCAAGAGAATAGCAGGGCTAGTCACAATGAAAAACTCAATATATGAAGATCAATGATTGTAATGTGTAGTGAAACTAAGAAACAGGACGTAAGTGTATCTTCTGTCCTGCAAAAAAAGAAATGAGGTTGCAGAAGGGGATATTTCGCACACAAAAAAATAACTATGAGAGCATACAGTACAAATGTAACCAAATGGACACTCTCAAGAGAAATGGATAAATGAACACTGAGGATTTTACTGTGTATATAATTTAGTTCCACTTGAGGGTATATATTTAGTTGCTTTGACATTTAAAACACATAATGTGCCTGTCTGTCCTATAATGGAAGTTGCTTGCCATTGTAGGGCCAATAAGCATATACGATTGAAAGACATTTATGTCAAAATGATAGCCAGAGAAAGGCAAAGGTAAATCTCCAAAAGAAGCCGATCTACAAGGTGCTGTTGTGAGCTTGTAGATCTGCTATTGTGGGCTAACCCCAGGAATATGGTTCTAGGGTTCAAGAGGTCATCTCTTTTCTTTTCACTTCATCTCTGTAGATTGTTGAGGCACCCGTGGACTGAACCCTAGAGATAAATCTGCATGAAAAGGAATAGTGGACTGTTTGTTGATTCTTCTGGGCTCTAGTGGAGCAGTCTTTTGGACTCTGAGCACTTCTATGTGTAATGCAGAAATATTGTCTGGACCCCATGGCTCTTGTACTCTTTACTATTGGTTCCTCGTAACATTGCTGATCTCGTAATTCAAGCTTTTCCGTGCTATTCTGTAAATTGCTCTGGAAGATTGCCAGTGTCTAAATATGATCTAAGATCTGTATCCACATGCTCAAAAAATGTCTAACCCGAACCCTAACCACAAGCCTAAAATCTAAATAAATAGCATATATCCAGGAAGAGATAAAAACATAAAGCTCCATCATTGCTATCATTTGGCAGACATCTGTAATTGTACCTTCAAGCGGTGCAACTTGCTCGCTTAGTTGTTGACAGTACTTGTGGAATATGGGTGCCGTCCTTTTGGGTGTTGCTGCGGAAGACGGTTTTCCTGGGTGAGCGGTTTCTGTCTAAATGCCAGGCAAACCAGTGACAGCAGCCAACGGTATAACTTTGGCACGCGATGAGTGTGGCTTTAAGGATTCTCCCATCGGCTTTGTGGGCAGCGTGTTGGTGGCCGTTGTTTTGCTGAGAAGCACGGATGAGGCCTGGAGTAAATAAACCAAACGGGCAGAGAGACAGGGTGGTGCGCCAACATTATCCGGGTCAGTATGTCACTCATACTTTGGTGAATGAGCCTTTTGACAGTGTCACTTGACAAAAAAACATTTTTTTCAACAAAAACGTGGGGGAATGAAGGAGTATCGTGTTCCCTCCTTCAATGCCTACTGATGAGGTTTTATATGCCTTGCTGATGAGCAAGGCATATAAAACTCATTAGCTGCTACAGTGGAGTTCCACTACAACTACAGGACAGTGGTTGTACATGGGTTAAATTAACACTGATCATTTTACTGTGTGGGTTGTGAGCTTGGAGATGTGCTGTTTTCGGTGCTTGACACCCCCACACAACTAAGTATGATTCATGAATCACCCTTTTAGGAGTCATTGTGTCATTGTATGAATATATTTTTTCTCTTGAGATAGCTCAAAAAGCTGTGCCACAGGGACAAACTGCACTGGCCGGATTCATTGTAGCATAACAACTACAATATCCACAGGCACATCAAAGGCTACTCATATAACCACGGCTTTGTCTTTGTTCCATGGCTGCTTCTAAATACTTGGCCTGTGTTCATGGCTGTACATCATATTTCATTGTGATGGTGGGGTTTGATGTCTCACAAGCCTTTTCACTCGCCCCTTTCAAATTAATTAAGGAGGTTCGTTAGCACAAGCGCTGGCTTCATGAGCCAGTACCTCGGCTGTCCTGTTGTCACATGCAGGGAAGGGAACGCCTTTCAGGAAGCTTATGTAATATGATAGAAAGGACATGACATCAATGCTCTTGCTCGTGCAAACTTGCATGGCTGTTTGAAAGGCTTATTAAACTGTTGTTGAAATGTGTGTATGTTAAATGTGTGTGTGTACTGTAGGTGTCTGTTTTGTGTTGTGCACACAGAATGTGTATGCTTGCGTGAGACCTTTTAAAGCGTGTGTGGGTAAAGGCTTTATGTGGGAGTTCAAACGCGATACGAGGGGTCTTTGTTGATGAATCCAGATGTAAATGTCCCTGCTCTGATATAACAAGCCGCCTCTGCCTTTTGTTCTGCATGAGGAGGGGTATTGGACTTGCAAATGGACAAGGATGTGACTCCTTACAGGGATGTGAATGTGGGTTTTGCAGTGCAGCTAACAGCTCCGAAGTGAATCATCCCTGCACCCCTCGCATCACTCTGACCCCACATTCACCAAATTGAAAGCTGGTCTCTCGCTGTCGATGCCCCAAAACCAGCACCTCAAATGAAGTCAATGAAGGAAAGGGGGGGAAAGGAATATGGGACTGAAACTTAACTTTAAAAAAAAGGGCTCTTCCCTCTCTCCTGTGGAGTTTGCTGACTCACACTGTGCCTCGCTGTACTTTTTGTTTTCTGCAGACGTGCCAAACTGCGGCTGTACTTGGAGCAACTGAAGAAGCTGGTACCGCTGGGTCCAGACAGCAATAGACACACCACACTGAGCCTGCTCAAACGCGCCAAGATGCACATCAAGGTACCATCAACACATGAAATGCACTGTCACTCTTCACACACACACACACACACACACACACACACACACACACACACACACACACACACACACACACACACACACACACACACACACACACACACACACACACACACACACACACACACACACACACACACACACACACATTCATCCAATCTGTCCACTGCCTAGCACATACAGTACTTGTTCAGTCTCATGCTTTCTCTCTCTCTCTCTCTCTCTCTATATATATATATATATATATATTTTTTTTCTTGCTGTCTTTCAAAGGAATAGGAAAAACATTCTCTAATCTTTCGATCAGAGCTGTTCAGGGACTGGCTGGCGTGAGAGAAAGGAGAGTTTTGAAAAAATGAAAAGAACATCACCCGCACTGCTCTCACAAGTGATAAGTCCGTTCACTGAGATATGGAAGGGTAGGGGTTTGCTGCTGTACGTTTGGCTGATGCTCAGATAAGTGGTGGGGGATAATTGGGATTGAGGTTTACTTTGGCCTAACTCCCTCTCCGCGGTTCATTAACCGCTGCAGCTCATATAGACTCAGTGACACGCAAGAGGACAATGTGGGCAGAAGAATGTACTGTACACAGCAGGAGAGTTCAAAGCAAATTAGTTGGTTAGCAACTTCAAGTTTAAGATGTACAGTTCTGATTGTACAGTACGTGAACTGTGTTTTTGTTCTTCATCCACCAACTACAACTATTGTTTGTACACAGTTAAATCTAGAGTGTTCATTTGAGGTTCGATTTCATAGTTGTGTTTTGATATGGATTCCTAGAAGGCTGAAGTCATTGTCTATGTTACTAACAATGTCTGCCAGTGAGGCAATGCCTTTTCTTGTTTTTTCTTTCTGTAATTTCAATGAGTTTTCTCATTATGGGGTGAACAAATTCAAAGCATTCACTCTCATTAACTCTCTAGACTAACGAGAAAGTTTATCTTTTTGGCGGCTACAGTACAGTATATTACATGCAGAATCACTGAACTACTTCGATTTTATGGTGAAATTCCCCTTTAAGAACTTAAAAGAACCACACTGGTATGACATCAGTCATGAGGTCATCTGACTTAAGTCTTACACAAGATCATTTTAGTGTGTGTGTATGTGTCTCTCACACTGAAGCTTCAGGCCATTTTATTTCATGGCTCAACTGTCTTACATGGAACAACTGCGTGTGTAGAATAAATTAACTGTCTACTAGCGACAGGCCTGTTTAAAAAAAATGAAATCCTCAAGAGGTTAGAGCCACAATCATGGTACAGCATCATTTATTTACAAACGTTTGCATACAGCTTGTGTGTGTGTGTGTGTGTGTGTGTGTGTGTGTGTGTGTGTGTGTGTGTGTGTGTGTGTGTGTGTGTGTGTGTGTGTGTGTGTGTGTGTGTGTGTGTGTGTGTGTGTGTGTGTGTGTGTGTGTGTGTGTGTGTGTGTGTGTGTGTGTGTGTGTTTGTGTGTGTGTGTGTGTGTGTGAGAGAGAGAGAGTGGGTGTGTTGCCGTGTGGTGGATGGAAAAAAAATACAACAGTCATTTTGTTTTAACCCTTAATTTCCTGTTTACAACACATCCTCTGCGTGGACTCTGTAGACTTAACTCCTCCTGTCTTACAGTAATATCATCACGTCACTACCAGATCCCAAGAAATTGTTGCAGTTTCTTTTACTGTAAACTGAAATTACCTAAATCCGCATCCTGTGTTGGAAAGGTATTTGTTGTAACACACACTCAAGACGTAAAACTCTCGTTGTCATGACATTTCTCAATTCATCTTGCCTGTCTCAAGCATATTATGTTTCCGCCACTGTAAACAAAAATTACCCCAAATCTCATTTTCCCATCCCTCTTTGCTGCAATACAGTGTTTTTCTGAATAAAAAGTATGTAGGTGAGAGAGGGAGAGTTGAGGTGTGTGAGTGAGGGAGACAAAAAGAGAAATAATAGTGTTTATTTGGATCCTGCCAAGATTCTCATTGACACTCACCCCTGTGTGTGTGTGTGTGTGTGTGTGTGTGTGTGTGTGTGTGTGTGTGTGTGTGTGTGTGTGTGTGTGTGTGTGTGTGTGTGTGTGTGTGGAGCATGGATCTGGGTAGTGAGACTTTAAGCATTCTCACGCGCCTGTCTCTCCGTCTCTGTTTAGAAACTTGAGGAGCAGGACAGGAAGGCTGTAAATGTGAAGGAGCAACTGCAGCGAGAGCACCGTTACCTCAAGCGTCGCCTGGAGCAGCTCTCCGTGTCCGGGGGAGTGGAGCGCACCCGTACCGACAGCATGGGATCTGTCATTTCCACAGACTCTGAACAAGGTACTTTAACTATGCACCAATGCAATGTGCCACTGGATAAGGCACAATACTGTAGAATTGAGATTAAATTGCACTTCAATGACCATATTCACACAGCAGCCAGAATGACGAAATAGCAAAATGGTCCCCATGTGAATATGGCCAATTACATCTACCTCTTATCACTATTTATGTACAGAGTCATCAAACAGCGTTTGTCTACGTGTCACGTACGGAGGGAGTCTGTAATCAGTGATATATAATCAAAACACTTTACCACACATTGATACCAAGGATTTTTTTCTTAAGGGGATTGGACAGTGCAGTCTTATTTAGCTTGCCTTTAATTAGATAGGCAGATAGTACAACATTTACAAGGATATTCATAGGGTCTTAGTTATTATGAGAGAGATCTGCTGAGCCCTGTGGAACACCACACTCTCCTGCTCAGCCTCGGCCTTTATCGGCAGGTCATAACCCAGAGCTCAAAGGTCAAGTGTGTATTGATTCCAGCCACAGCCACCTGACCCTCGTTGGGGCAGCAGTTCTCTAGAGGTGAGAAAAGCAGGGACGTCCTGTCCTGCAGAAAAGTAGGGAGAGCAAATAACTGCTCGGGGTGCCTCCAAGCAATGCATGAAAGTACAAACCACCACTCCACCCCTGACGCACGCACTCTCTCTCTCTCTCTCTCTCTCTCTCTCTCTCTCTCTCTCTCTCTCTCTCTCTCTCTCTCTCTCTCTCTCTCTCTCTCTCTTCTCTCTCACTGACTCACTCACTGACACGCACACACACGCACGCACGCACGCACGCACGCACGCACGCACGCACGCACGCACGCACGCACGCACGCACGCACGCACGCACGCACGCACGCACGCACGCACGCACACACACACACACACACACACACACACACACACACACACACACACACACACACACACACACACACACTGAACCCCTGGCCTAGGACAGCTAACAATACTGTAGGTGGTAAGTAAATACATAGTTGTTTGTCAATGGAGGGGGGTTAGTAGAGGTAACAGAAAGATCAGTGTGTTTACACAGAGTTTAACAGTTGCCTGAAGCCTACTTTCACTCTCATGCTTTCAGCCTTAGGCATATACACCATGTTTTCTCATGTGCTGGACATGCACGCACGTGCGTGCGTGCGTGTGTGTGTGTGCGTGAACTTCAGAGGTGTGGAGTTCAACCTGGGGTTACATAGTTGGATTTATAAAACTGATTGCTGAAATATCATGCATCTTATTGGCTGATGACCGTGGTATAGTAAAGTATACCATGGCTGTGAAGTCTCACGCCTTTGTAAAGTTCTTTATCACACCACAGCTAAGAAAACAAACGTTAGGCTCCTAGCTGTACAGACTTCACAAGGTTTAAAATCGCGAAGCGATGCAGTGTGAGCTTGTAAATTGGCGACTTTTGCTTTCTGTCATGTGACGAAGTATGTAGGACATAACCACTTAAACCCTATACTTAGTTGACCGGATATCCAAAGGGCGGTACGAGGCCCCCTCCTGTTTTTCGCTTTACACTTAATATCTGTGCTGAAAATAGCCGATCTACAAGCTCACAACAGAATACACACAGAAACACACACACAAAATGCTGAAATTATAAAATTAAGAGATCTAAACCAACTAGGCTTTAGGATTGAGGCGATTTAAACCAGGAAAAGGCAACACTCATGTCATATCACGATACCACGATAATTATCCAAACTCCCAGACGGCATCTAGTATCATATCACTATATCGATATAATATTGATGTATTGCTCAACCCTAAGTTCACAGCTAAGGGTGATGTTGTCAACTTGTGCGCCCGAGGTGGAGTGGCACTGCCATGACATACTGTATTTTGTGTGTGTACAGATCTGGTGGATATCGAGGGCATGGAGGGCATGGAGTTCAACCCCGGGGAGGCAGACAGCCTGGACGGCAGCATCAGCGACGTCGACGGCGAGGAGGAAGAGGAAGAGGAGGAAGACCACTACAGTCTGCAGAGCAGCTCCAGCGACGGCAGTGGCTACACCACCGCCACGCATTCCCACAGACTGCAGCCGCACCACTGCTAAGGACGCCGGGGGCTCCACCCAAACCCCACCACCACTCAAACCCATGCTTTCCTCTCCTCCTCCTCCACCACCAACACCCCAAAGCCATTCCTTTGACTCATCGTGCCCTAACTTCCACACCGGCTTGTTGGATGGTTCATTAAAGCCTAAGCCCCTACTGTACCTCCCCCTACAGTACCTGACCTCTGACCCACCCCCGTCCCCGTCCCGCCCCCTCGTCCATCCCTGCTCCCATCTGCCCTTCTGGGAAGCAGATGGGATTTCCATTCTGTGGCATCCTTCCTGTCTGACCCCCCCCATCCTCGACCCTCCTAGACCACTGTTGACCCTACCTCACTCCCCCCAAACCCATCCCGACCCCCCCCCCCCCCCCCCCACACGTACCTAACGCTGTTGCCGCAGGCTTTGAAAGTAGAGTAGAAGTTGTTGCTTTTTTGTTTTGGATCTGGGGAACGATGTTTGTGTTGTGATGGACAGCTTTGGCTTGTTATTGGGGACCGGTTGCTTCTTGTGTGGGAGAGAGACGTGGCTAACTAACCACAACTAATAAGCTCATTGTTTATCTCCCTGTATACTGTATTTGAATGCAACACACACACAAATTTGTGATAGAGAGGGCAAAGCACCTCTGCAGGCTTTGGAATGTGTTCAGTGGGCCTGCAGAACGCTATCTCCATCCGTCTACATTTACTGTACTGTTTACACACATTGACATTCTTAACACTCTAAAACCAGAGCAGTGAGCAGGCTGGGGCGTCGACATCTTGCTGGAAGACACTGGCTGTTGGGAGTTGTGTTGAACTCTCTAACTATTAGGCCACTAGGGGTTAGCTTGAACCAACCTGAACCTTACAATTAGGGCTGGGCAAATGTCAATATTATATCGATACTATGATGAGACTAGCTGGATATCATAATGTTGTGATATGGCATAAGTGATTTTATCACTCAAACCCTATTTTGTACTTTAAAAAATGTAAATAATGTTTCAGAAATAGTAGAAATAGAAGATGTATAAGCTCACAACTCATCGCGATGCCTATAGATCTGCTATTTTTGCCATTTTTGAAAAGTTTTAAAAGAAAATAATAATTATTGTCACAAATTCACAATATGATATCATCACAATATCGATATTGAGGTATTTGGTCAAAAATACTGTGATATTTGATTATGTTCAAATCGGCCACCACATTAATACCAATATACTACATGACAGTTTATGACCAAAATAAAAATGATACCAATGGCTTTTTAGCCAGATCACCAAAAACATCACAGAGCAGGTGAAAATACAGATGAAAGAAAGGACATAAATGGGACAGTGATGTCTCTCTCCGGTTAGGGTTCTCTAACCACTGCTCTGCACTACTGCACAGTAAAATCCTCACTGTTAATTTAACAAGATAAATGAACACAGAGGATTTTATTATGTGACCACTACACTATACTACCCTACTGTGTGACTGAGGGATCGCCTCAATCCTAAAGCCTAGTTGAAAAGCTCTATTACTGTACCGTGGAAATGGATTGCCCAGAATCTTTAAATATGGTTTTGTTTTTTGTTCTGTTTTAACTTTTCTTTTTCCTTTTTTTCAGTAGCGAATTGATGTAGCATTAATCATGGGAAGCTAAAGGCTTTCTCAAAGCTTTTTTTTATATGATTCTGGCATTTCGGTTGAAGACCACAATGTAAACAATGTAGACGTCTTCCCCATAATGGCTGCATTGCCTTCTATCTCTTCCACGAGGTATAGCTAGAGCATTATGGCACTAGAAGGAGGGAGAGATTGATGAAAAAGGGTAAATTCCTCTTTCTACTTAACAAGCAGGTCTGTCTCTTCTGCCTCAGTGCCATCACACCCAGATTATCTCTCCCAATATTTGTTACTTTTTACAACTAGTGTGTGTGTTCTTTGTGTGTCTGCATTCAACTTCCACGTCCTCATGAACAAGTCAAAGCTGTAGAAGTGGGGTAAAAACAACAAATTGATGATGAAAAAAAAAGAAAGGCCAGCTCTAATGGTTTGCCCTCTGTGTAGAGACTGTTTTCATTAGCTGTCAAGGAAACTAATCAACTTGCAGTAGTTCTTTCATTTCTTTTAACTTCACTGCTGTTTTATCCTCTCCTCTCTGCTGTTCTGTTACTCGCTTCTGGAGCTCCCCAAGGCATTGACTGATGCAATATATTCATCGTATGTGTCAACTAACAGAGTAATGTTGTTAGCGATGCCGTGCACATAGATGTTCTATCGACGGAGGAGGCATGTCTTTTGCTCTCTGAACATGTGATTATCGTTAGGGTAGGTCTCAAACCTCTTTAAAGCACTCCTTAGAGCTTGGCAATCCAACCTGACTCTGCAGAAAAATGTATAAATATATAAAGGGGCCAAGGTCCGTTGAAGGGCGAAGGTCTGACCCCCCAAAAAAAGACAAAAGGCTTAAAAAAGACGTTACAAAAAGTAAGTATCACTTAAAGTGATTTTAGCCAGCGTAGTCTATATTTCTTCTATTAAAATGTTTTGTATTATATTTTTCCTAAATGAAAAGACAAAAAAGAAGAGTATATCTATAAATATATAAATATATATGTATATGAGAGACAGACAAGACGGAGAGGAGGCCAAGCTTGTCGAGAGTGGGAGAACAGGGGTGGGGGGGTTAGGCCAAGAGGGGGCGTTGTAGTCAGAGGGCACCGGACCTCGGAACACTGCCCACTCCCCCTTCCCTTACACCCCCTGACTGTTCTCCCCCTCTCCATTTGTGCCTTGGGTGTAGGCCTTGGCGACCGACTGTTGTCGTGCGCCCCCTCGACCCTCCCTCCATGCTGATCCCCCCAACCCTCCCTCCCCTCCCCTCCTCCTCCTCCCAGCATCCCTCTCTCTGTATCCCTCCATACGTGATCAGGTCGCCAAACTCCACCCCTCAGAGGCGACCAGCAACACACACCCCTTGGCGATACCCCCAAACCCCCAGTGGGCCCCCCCCCCCCTCGTCCACCTCCTCCTCTGGCTCTCTAGGCAGAGAGCCGACGAGCACGCTTTGACTCTCAACCCCCCTCCATCCGCCATGGCAAAGGAAAGATGGAGGACAGTGTAATGTACATTGTACATGGGGGCACGTGAAGAACTAATAAAAGCCCCCCTCCCCAAGGTCTCTGGCACTTCCCCAGCCCCCCTCCCCCACTGCCCTAACTGCGTACCTGCCAGCCAGTCTGATGTTCAGCTATGACTTACAAACAAGAACAAAACCTCCTTCCCTCCAAACATGGCAGCTTCCATTTGCTTCCCAAAACGGTCACCAAATGGAGGGCAGGGGTTCAAACTTCAATCAGACTGGCTCAAAGCTCTTTTATTCTCCTTCTGTTCTGTTCTCATCGTGGCGGCGCTATCCCTTGTTCTTCTTTGACAATTATGCGGTTGTAAAACATTTAGATTTTTGTTTTTTTGGGGTGGGGGGGGGAAGAAGAGATGGAGGGATGGTCACCTAGAGAGAAGTGATGTTAAAAGAAGAATCCCAATTTTGATGGCAGCTCAAGGTGTTCTCTCATCACTAACTCTCGGTGACACCTCCCTAAAAATAGACAAAAAAAGATAGTGTTCAAAAAATAAACATGTCCTCCCTCGGTTTGATCAGGGGGGGGGGTGTGTTGAGACAATAGCAATACAACCGTCTTGTGCTTTCTAAGAGGGTGTGGGATTTTCTACCCAAGCAGGTGTTTTGCTTTATTTTACTGTTTTTTTTCTGCTTTTGACTCCGTGGTGCATTTCTTTTTTTTTCGGTGACCAATTCGTTTTCTACATTTTTTTCCTCACGTTTCTCTCTGGATGAATTTTACCTCTCCTGATCTGCACTCTCTCCATACACTGAAGGAGGAGCGATGAGAAACAAAAAAAGAATAACGTTCTTGAAAAAAAAAAAGCTGTTTTTTCTTTTTGTGCTCATTGACAGTTTACATTCATGTCAAGGTTTTGTACATGAGTGTTGTAGTAGCAAAGAAAATGTTCTCTTTTATTTTATTGGTTAAACGGACAACTGAGTAAAACAGGTAAATGAAAAAATGACTAAATTCTCTTGCACAGAACCTCCCATCAGGAAAACAAAACGTAAGGCCTCTTTTACACTTGGCATTAATAGGCATCTTGTATCCAGATCACGTTTAAGTATGATTTGGGCTATGAAAAGAAAAAAGAAAAAAAAAGTGTTAAGAAAAAGTATTATGTAGCCGGATTACATTTACTTTTACACCTGGATACAAATTCAATCTGATCACAGAGGGCACGTGTTAATGCCAAATGTAAAGGTGGTGTGCAAAGGACCTAATGAATGGAGATTAAAAGCAGGGCCACATATGAGATTCTAATTTGTTTTTTTTCATTGTGACATTACTGAAAACTGCACATACTGTACCTATAAGCACACATACAGGATTAAGTGGCATTTTCTGAGGGGGTTGGCTGCAGATGGGTGGTGTTGTTTGTCTGCTGGACATTGTGGTTATAGCATTTCTTTCTATTTTAATGATGTGCCTTGAAAACAACAAAAATCATCTTTATTTTGCTTCATACCAGAGATTGTACCATAATGAGTGGCTGCGATTGTGGATGTAAGACATTTTTATCTAAAGCGCCTTACATTACCACGGCTGCATAATAATAATAATATTTATAATATTTATAATTATTATTATTATTATTATTTTTGCATGGTTTGCCTCAGTAGCAATGCCATCCTGGCAGCTAGTGCCATGTACTCCCTATTGAGCATACTGGGAAACTTACCCAGTGCTCTACCCATTGAGCTAGAGAGAATTGAACCTGTTGCTATGCCCGTTTCAGTCAAATACACAGGACGACTTATGGGAGAAAAGAAACATCCCAACGCAATTTAAACCTTAAAATGTGTCCAAAAGACTGGGAAGGGTTCAGCGGACTATGGATTCTCACTGTGTGAGGGCAGAGAAGGGCCGATCTCTTTGCTTTTATTTTTCAGTCACACATGAGATTTACTGGATAGTGTGAGTTCTCTAAAGAGCACAAAACCTCAGCATGTTGCGAGGTGAAAACAGCAGGCATACAGGGTCTCTTGGGTTTTAGGTGAAGTAAGATTGAAGCACAAACTGAGACAAAAGAAGACTGGATGTATTGTAGGAAAGAGACGTCACAGCTCAAACAGAAACCCCACTCAAAATACAGAAGAATAAGAGTAGAACATAGTAGAAACTGGATTAAAATGTACTGGTCATGTCCCAAGTCCTCCCTCCGCTATTCCCATAAAATGTGACAACGTTCCAATTCATTGTTGTTCCTGCCAAATAACAAGTCATTTAGATTTTCTGTGACTTACATTGTTAAGGAGGGGGGAATATTTTTTTATCAGTACATGAAATGTAGATATTCACCAAGTATTCCTAAAACCCCAGTCCTCCCTATTCTTTGTCTTTCTTTATTTTTCTTTCATTCTTCCTTCCTTCCTGCCTTTCTGCCAGCATGAAGAGTGATTGTAGTTGTAGAAGAGGGCCTCTGTCTCCTCTACATTGGAGATACTCAACTTCTCTTGTTGCCATTTTGTGTTGGCATGAGAAGAGCCCATTGGATCTATCATACTGGTGTGTGTTTTAGCACACACTCAAAGCCACAATGGTTCATGGACATCTGATAAACAGAGACATAGGGACCAGATTGAGATTAAAGGGGCATTTCACTTAAAACTCTGCAAGAAAATCATGCACAATTATCCCACAAAAGCCACAAACCATCTTGCACTAACTAAACTTGGTCCTGAGAGTTGATTCAAAGTTTTTCATTTGAATATATCCTCTCAGTGGTGTCATCAGGAGGACACACAGCTCAAACCCAAATCAAAACTGGCAGTCCGAGGCCAATGCCTCTCTTGGAGAATTAATTACCCTGAAGGCAGAGACAAAACAGCTCATGTGTTACGGGTGAAATGCCCCTTTTTGGTGGGAGGGTGGTAGCAGCAGGAATTGCAGTGGTGATCGGGTACTTGTAATAGCAGTTAAGCTAGCATACAGTGCTGTGTTGTAGAATGGAAAGCCAAATGGGTTACATTTAGTCACACAATGACCTGTGGCATAGTAAACATGATGTTAATGTCACCACTTGACCTAGACACCCTGCAACATATGGTGCTCATATACAGTGATGTAACACCTTGTATTACTATTGGCATTTTTACTGTTAATGCACCACAGGATGTGCGATGAAATACGATCCATTTGGCCTGCCGAATCATAGGGGAGAGTTCTGTGCCAGAGACCTGTGAATATATGTTCCTTTTTTTTTTTTTTGCGGATGTGTAATATGCATTCAGAAGATGTGTTATATTATATAAGTTCTTGTTTTGTTCTGTTTCGTGTGTGTGAGCGTGTGTATACACTTAAGTACCTGGTGCTGCAAACACTTGAAGGTATTGTGTATTCTTTCATTGTATTATAATTAAAAATGTTTTATACATACAGTTGTTGTGGCCTCGTTATTAAGTTTATGTCAGTGGAAATTACAGCTTTTTCCAACTGGGCATATTCAGAGGATCAACACTGCCCCACCCATCACGTCATACTGATTCTTGCACTAACCCAATGTTGTCCAGAGTTTAGCCTAAAATATACTTTGTTGTACAATAATAACTGATTTAGTTCTATGAAATATACATTGAGATTTTTTTAATTTGTCCTCCCAGCAATGCCAAGAGGAAAGCAACTATGTACTGCTAAATACATACAATATGAAATTATGACAACTAGTGGAAATCTCGCTTGGAAAACCATTAACAGGAACACTTCAGATGCTTTATGGGTTTTATGGCCTCTTAAACGTACGATTCAAGTGAGCATATTACAATATATTATTAAACATGAGCTCGTCATAGAGAAAGCTGTTTGAGCCCATTATGACCATGGTTAAGCTGCTGTCTGTCAAAGTGTATCCTGATGTTGGATTTTTTCTGTAATTATGAAACAATGATACCTGAAACACCATCAGTTATGTCATGGAATTACAAAGTCACAAGAAGCAGAAGCCCAGTCCATATGAATCATATTCTTTTATCAAAGAGCATAAATTAACAGCGCACCATATTTCATAGTATACAAGTCTCAAAACTATTCATCCTAGAAGGGAATGCAATATTTAAAATAAAATCTATGAATAAGAAATCTACATACAAGAACAGAACAGTAAACTTCATTAATCCGTGTATCGTTTGTTTAAAAAAAACAAAAACAATTCACATTAAAAATCCCTGAATAATTGATAATTACTCATTTTCCAATTTTCTAACTTTGTTCACTGAATCAAAAATGGAGAATAATTGAAAAAAAGAAAAGAAAGACAAGTTAATGTTAATGAGCAGTCATATTCCCTTTAGATTTTTTTCATCTAACACGACTGGCGTGACCCAGAAGTAGGGAGAGGTTGCTAGTTATGCAACAGCTGTATTGTTTTTTTTCTTTTCTTTTTCTGGTGTTGTGGTCATATTGTGTAGTTTTACTTATATACGCTGTATTTACAGAATCACTGCAAGAATATAAAGATATGTTTAGGATTGGTTATTTTGAAAGGGGCGTTGTGCTTTCAATCACAGTACACAAGACGAACAAGCTGCCATAATTGTATGAAATTAGACATAATAGGTCCTCATTAATCAATGCGTGTCTCGTCAAACACAAGAAGACAGCGCTGTGTGCGTATTTGCGCATTGCGCTCCTGCTCTGTGGTTTGCCAGTGGGGAAACCATAGCCCCATCTATGACCTCCCCCTTCGCTGCAGCTCCAGTTCCAAAGATACAGCAAAGGGTGATGGTGATGGGGCTAGGGATAGCACCAGGTATGCCATTAGTCCTACGTGAGGGGGTAACCTTTGTCACCAAGTAGGCTTCATGAATCACACCAAAATGTTCTTCACTGAACATCACCAAATGACTCGACGCTCGTTTGATAAATTAGCATTGTTAGCCTATGTTCATAAGTGTCTACTGTAGGTCGTAGACACCATTTGCTTCTTTGTGGGTGCTTTGAGGATTAAATCCACCTTTATATTCGCGCAGTGATTCTGTAAATGTAACCTACAGTTTTAGTTTACCCAACTAAAACCAAGCATAAGACCGCAACACCAAAAATAAAGTAGTTGGCAGAAAACAAACAATGCAACTGTCGCATAGCAACAATTAAGCGTTTCTTTCCCCCTTTTGTTGTACAGAGAACATTTTAAATTGGAAAACTAGTTATACATCTGGTTCATGTTAGTTTTGGAAACATATTTTATTTTGAAAAACAAATTAACAAACGATACATGGATTTTCATTCAGTGATATGCTGAAACGATGGTTATGCCATAATGCCGTTAAGGCAATTGCATTGGACAGGAAAGTCTGAACGCAGAAGGTTGGATGATATTCTGTGGGAATTCCTTTCTTTTGTGCGCTCACTGTTTTGTTTTAGTGTTGATGCTCTGAAATAGGCATTGCTAGTCTAGCACTAATAAATAATTCATTTGAATATTTAGATTATTACACATTAGGACAATATGAGGTAAACTACACCGCTCCTTCTCACACTGCAGGCCTAAGAGTATTAGGATGCACATTCGCATAATAAATTAACCACGTATAAAAGTGTCAAAGTGTTGTGCTGGTGAAAGGCCTGAAAGCTTATAGCAAGAGGCAGCAGGTGGCACAAAACGGTTTAGTACCTGAGACTTAATGACAGCTTACAGAGAGTACAGCAAGACAGAGAGAGAGAATGGGAAGTAAGACCCAAACTCAAGAGGCTGGTTGAGAAGACCTGCAATGCAGATGAGACAGATGTGAGGAGTCCCCATCCTGCCTGATTCCAGCACAGCTCCAGTTTACTGTAATAGGTTATACCTATGTGTATAAACATGGCCTACAGTCCTTTGGTGCAAGAGGCAGGGCCCTGTCAGACATACTGCTGGGGTTTCTGTGGGGCGGTGGCTGCTGTAGCTAGTGTCTTGGCCTTCTCTGTTGCAGCCAGTGCCGCTTCCTTGGCCTTCTCCGATGCGTCCTTCACTGTGTCCCTGCGCAACCGCTGGGGCGCCTCTCCTAGTTCCACAGAGCATGGTGGGGAGTGGGGGTGAACAGAGATGAGGAGAGGAGGAGGAGACTAAATTAGTGACATGTCTGGTTAGAGATGGACTATAAAAGAACACCACCTAATTCCTTGGGCTAAACAAGGAAATGCCCAACAAGGAAATGCAACAGAGAGCGTTGTAAAAAAAAAAAGTATGGTACCATGCAAAACTTCAGGCCTACAATTCAAGATGTATGTTGTTGTCGTTGTATGACCGTGGGGGCGAAATTATGTAAGTTAGGTTGTTAGTTAATGAGCCAAGGTATTGAGTATTTTGTCTCATTTCTGCGTGGCTGGGTGGAGATATCACAGTATCGTGGTACAAACAAGCACAAATAGCAAATACGTTGAAGGCCTCCGCGCAGTTGCGTGGCCATTCCGCATTATGCATAACAACGCAGACTTGTGTGCCTAACAGCTTGCACAGTCAGGCACCATTGCAGTTTGTCCATGTGTGTCCCGAATTTGACATTGTATACCCACAGCTGCCTCGCCGGCGTCGTGGGAAAAAAGCCACAGGTATGGTTGTTGACAAGATCACTGTGGAACTTGTGATTATGAAATGCCATGTCTCAATGATCTCAGTTCAGTGTAAGGACACAGGCACATGCACATGCACGCACACACACACACACACACACACACACACACACACACACACACACACACACACACACACACACACACACACACACACACACACACACACACACACACACACACACACACACACACACACACACACACACACACACACACACACACACAGAGTGCTGGATCCAGAGTGTCTAGCAGTTTTGTAATCGCACACTGATGTGCGTGTGTGTGTGTGTGTGTTCGTGTGTGAGACCACACAATGAACCATCCACCCTGAGTGTGTGAGAACAATACTTTAACCACTGTCTCCACACAACAACAACAACAACAACAAAGAGCTGCATTCCGCTGTAGTATGAGAGACACACAGAGAGAGAGATGGTGGGGGGCAGACAGAAGGGTCTAGACTCTAGAGAGAGAGCATGATGGAGAGACATGGGTGGAGAAAAAAGACAGGAGGCATAAAGAGTGACAAAAGGTAGAGAGAGACAGGCAAGACAACAGAACTAGGGGTGCAAGTGTTAATCAAACTACTCTATTACTACTACATATAAAAATGATCGATAATCAATTTAAACAAACATTTAAACAGAAAGTACATCCGACTCAGACATAATGATAAACGAAAAAATTATAATAACTACCTTACTGTATGTATTGGGTAGTTATTAGATTAGCCACACTTGATCTACTGTTATGGCCATGTAAACCTCTACTAAAAGTAAAATATTCGAAAGAAAAAAAGAACCAAATAACAACTGTCCCAAAAAATGGGCTAGGAAACATGTTTCTCCACCAGTTAGAAGATTTAAAGCTTGATTCCTAAGACTTAAGTCCAAAGGAATTATCTTCATGGTTTGGTTATGTTTTCTACAGCAGTTGATTTGGACTTCCCTCAAACCTTGTGTGCTGTAGTGTGCTAAGGCAATGGTTGGGTTCTGGGAAACAGGCAGAGGTAGTGTCCTAGGACATATTTATCTTGGTTCAAATCAGGATATTAGAAACCAAGATTCCACTTTACAATCATTTTTCATATCCTGTCTTCTTTCTGTGTCTAATCTCTCTTTCTCTCTCTCTTTCTCTAGCTCTCTATCTCTTCCGTGCTCTCCTTCTAACCACTTTACAACTCTGCCTTGGCGCGAACCCTGATTGACACAGAAAGACAGACAGAATGGTAGACATGCAAAGACATACACAGAGAGAGGCATAAGCAGAGAAACAGAAAGAGATAGAAAGAGCGATAGACAGACAGACAGTGAGAAAGATCTGAACCCTCGAACCGTCAGACTGCACAGGGCTCTGAAGTATTCCCAGGCTCCCTGAAGCGCGCACACGCACACGCACACACACACACACACACACACACACACACACACACACACAGTGTGGCCCCTGGAACAGGGAGAAGAGAGGGGAGTCTGGACACAAAACAACACAACTCCTCACTATAGCCTCTTTGAGCTCCTCATGACCTCCCTCTCCCCTCCTATGGGGTACGTTCTCCTTCCTCCTCCTCCGTCTCTGACTCTCTGCTGGAGATGCAGACGGGAAGGAGATCAGAGAGAGTGCGAGCATCTACAAGCGTGAACAAACGAACGGCTTTGCGATTGCACACGCAAGCACATGGGGCGTATACGCATCTGGCATGGAGGCAAACAAACACACACAGATTAACCCGAATGTACACCTTTCTCCGTCTCCTGCCCCCATGTGAGGCTGTGTTGAATGTGCATGACCCGTGTGCAAGGCAACACAACAAAACCATTTTGAATCAAAGCCTTTAGATGTGGATTACAACAGCGGCAGTGGTCTACTCACTATCACCTGCCAGCTGTCTAGTACTGTTGAATATGTGTAGGAGGTGATTTCATTGTTTTGCATCAGCCTTGCTCCAACACCTTTCTACCAGATGACAGCAAACTCCCTGAAGTAGTGGTACGGACAATCAGCTGACAAATCAATTCTCAGCTGATGTGTGGAAGGGTGGTGTGCTGCAAGATTAATCGTAGGTATTTCGTATCTGTGTGTCCGTGTGTGTCTGTCCCGGGCATAACTCAGGCATCGTCCAAGGGATCGACTTCAAATATGGATGGTTATAACTCTCATCCTCACTTCTAGTGGTGCTGTTTTGTGTTTTTGGTATAAGCTTTAAATTGCCTTTGTTCTGGATGAATAAAAATGAGATACAAATGCTTAATTTCAATTTCGTATAGAGTGGTGAATATAGCCTCTGTTGCAAATAAAAGTTAATGATACTCACACATTCTGTTTTGCAAAAGTCATCACAAATCAATACCCGTTTCATGATTTTCAAAGCTTAAAATGCAATCGCCAGTCAGAGCCACGGAGAACTAAGCACTAAATTAGCACTAAACTGGGGAGGGTTCTACAGAGTTGAGAGCACTACCGTTGCTACATGGGGTACTGTACCAGGCATGCATGCCATCATATAGCTAGACACTGTGGTAAAGATGGCATACTGTATGTGCTTACTAAGATACTCACCACCAGTGTGAGTCTCACAGGCGCAGTCCTGCCATCGCAGCAACAGACAGGTTGCGGGGCAGAATCATAATATGGAAGAATGAATTGTGGTTGACTGCTGAATGTATACAGTATGCAGAGTGATATGCAGGCCTATTGTGATATTCTTAACTTAATTCAGGTGAAATGAACGGTAAGCAAGCCAGCCATCTATTAACCAAGTCAGCTCATCACTTTTGTCTAGACTAGACAAGGACCTTCTGAACAACATGACGTGGGAAGCATAACGGCTCTTCACATGATTAAAACCCACCAGGTTCTTGTCTGAAGTAAGTGGAACGTTGTTACACAAGGCCGTCTCTTAAAAACAAAACAGTCTAACTCAAGCCTTCTTGAATCACTGCTGCTGCATGCTACACCGAGACAGAAGAGATACAGGCAGAGAGCGATGCAATCATAGCCTGATTAATATCCATGCATTATGGAGGAGACATTTTGTTTGTATAGCAACTTGAAGGAGGGGGGGGGCTTGATGTTGAGTGGTGATTGGCCTGTGTATGCCATTTCACATGTTCTACTCTGATTCCACCCCGTTCTTCACAATCAGTCCTGAAGAGCGTTGAGAGGCTTCAACTCACCCCACGGGCACCAAGCCTGGTGAAACTTTTGATTATTAATTCAAAAAACAACTAAATGAGGAAAATAAACGGATGGAAAATATGACGCAAAGCTATGTCCTGGGCCTAAAAAAGCAACCTCTCTTTCCGTGAGTTTTTATCGTTCCCCTACTCGGCCACGGTTAAAAATAACCTGTGACCGTTTCCCCTTTTCTCTCCCAACAGTACTTTCCCTCTCTCTTGTCCTCCTGATGGTGGTGTAGTCTACATACCGTGTAAGTTGGACAGTGCGTACTCCAGCCCTTTCATGGACTTTGCCTGGTTGCTCTTGAAGCGTGCCAGTCCAAACTCCTGGAGGGACAGGAAAAGAAAACCTTAAAAATCACATTCATCTATAATACACCCATTAAAACCGGGAAAGAACCTTTGTCATTTTAGATTTTAACCACTGTGAAAAAAAATTATAATCTTTGAAAATATATATTTTTTAAAGCGAACATTGCTAACTCAAATCTTTGCTTCTGGGGGGACCCTGGAACAACATGTTTTGAGATGGGGTCTGCGGCCAAAAACATATCATTTTGGGGGTCCTTGACATGAAAAAGTTTGAGAACTACTGATATAGCAACAGAAGTTTTTTCAGAAAACTGTGTCTCAGGTCTTAATGGGTTAATTGTATTTTAGTGTAACTAATTCTCCATGGCCTACAGCCTGAAGTTTAGGTATTTACTAGTAGAAATGCCTTCAGATTGAATTTCTAAAAAGCCTAAAGTCACTGTGTTAAGCACATAAAACCATAATATGTTTCAGAAGGCGGTCCAGCAGTGACCCCTCAGTAAGGCCTAGGCTGCCGTATGGAATAAGTGTCTTCCTGGTGACATCACTGAGGATAAATTCAAAAATGTAACCTTTAATTAACTTTCAAGATCCTTTTTATTTTCTTGGTGAAATTCCCCTTCAAAGTGGCTCCCCATCAAGAAGAAGAAAAAAACACTATGCTTTGCTTACATGGTTCTTTCTTCCTTCTCCCTAGAGGCATTCAGTCTGAAACCCTGGCATGTTCCACAACAACTAATAATAATAGACTTGACATATAATAGGCCTGTCTCCATTTCCTCTTTCCCCTCAAATCTTCCCGTTCTTTATTTTGGCGTTTGTGCATGCAGGCATCCAATCTCCCTCCAGTGCATGCTAGTGCTTGACCAACCAATCACACTGGAGGCTTGGAAATACTTTTTAGCATGCAAGGCCTCCTATAAAAGCTTCTTGTTATGTAGGTCACAAGGAGTGTGTGCATACGTGTGTGTGTGGAGGTGCTATACTTTTAAACTCTGGCACAAGTAAAAACCTGCTGTGTTTTTTTTTTATCACTTGATCTGCGTTTGCCAGAGAGCATTCTGTCCACCACCCACTACTACATTCTTGGAATAGATTTTCCAGGCAACAACTCAAAAGTGTGCTTTGCGAGATGCCGACCACTCACTCGACCAACCTGCCTCTATTTAGAACGACCTGATTTTGGGGAAAAACAAATATACAAATCCTCAGTTGAACTTTGGAAACACTGGAGAGCAGAGAGGATGCATTTCCGTCTAAAGCTCTATTCATTCATACATGTTGCTAGGTCCACCAGAAATAAGTCCATGTCATACAACTATAAATAAGCAGAGCATCTGAATGAGCTCAGATTAATCTTTTTCGGTGTATTATAAAGAAAATAAGCTTATTAGGATGTTGTATGTTTAAGGTCATTATAGTTATTTGGACAACATTCAGTGTGTTTGCATAATATGCTCAAGTATGTCAGTTATTCTAAACGCTGATTTCAGGAACGTAATGTAAACGAGAACGCTGGTTTCCTTTTCCAGGAAAAAGGATTATGAGAAATTGGGATAACATCTAAAATTCTGCTGGAGAAATCAGGATACATGACCATGTATGTCCTAATCCCAGATTCTTAAAGGGTTCTTAAGTGTGCTCCTGTGTTTGGAATACACCCTGTTTAAAGAAAGCACCAAAAAATGACTCTCTCCCACCTGTCTTTACTTCACATATGCATCCATAGGTGCTGTAGAATGAGACAGACACACAGATACATGTCCTTGTAGCAGGGCCAGCGCCACAAGAGGGCGTGAGGGGGCGACACCCCTTCAGTCAAGATGGAAGAGAAATTTTATTTTTTCAAATTAAAATAATATCAATAATAAAATATACAACTCCTGTGTGTGATGGATTGGTTTTAGGTACAGTGTCAGTAGCAAGGTTTTTAGTCAAGGACAGTCTGTTGCACAAATACGTAAGCTACTATTGGTTGTCTGCTGAGCTCCCTCCTCCCATTCATTATTATGTTGTTGCGCCACATAGGTTCATAAACTCCCCCCCGCAGGTGATGACTGGAGCAAGCATCGCATGTTATTGTTGCTCGTGTGTTGATAATGTAGACTAGGAGAGCAGTTTCAAAATGCATATTCGGAAATGGATGAAAACACAGACAGAATCTGCAGCAATTGCAACCAGCTGGGCTCGCAACTAGCGCTGTGAGTGTGGACGATAACAACAACACAAGCACGGTCCAGTCGCTCTCTGCCACGGACCCCATTTCCCAGTTCCTCTGTTGTCACTGTCAGCAATGAATCTGTGTGATCCACCACCAGCACAGAACGTACCAGACGACCTAGGCAAAGACAAGCCAGTCCAGGTTTGTCTGTATTAGCATATTGCACTAACAAAGATCTATGCGGTGTGCGCACTCTTTTTGACATGACAGTCTGAGCTATTTGTTAATGTATTGTATTGTTGTTAAAAAATAAATATATTTTTTTAACAGCCAGTTAATAAAAAAAAGTTTTACTTAATAAGGCACTGCCAGCACGGGATACACGGATGCGTTTCGGTGTTCCTCAGCTTGTATCAGAAAAAGGAAGCGGTCAGTATGGCATTGTTTTTTGCCGGGGGGGGGGGGGGGGGGGGGGGGGGTTCAGTTTGTCAGTTTCTCCCTCCTCTGCTCTCGGCTGCTGCCAGGCCTACCTTGCAGGCTCTGGTCAAATGCTTGTTGGAGGATCACATTATGTCTCCTATAGGCAATAATCACCTTCACCTCATTTCCCCAGTGTTAAATAAAGTAATGCTTAAATAAATCCCATCAGACCCTAATGGGATTTGGATCTCTGTACTTAAAGCTGTAGTATGTAACTTTAAGTGAATAAATGTGTATTTTGTCCAATTTGTATGGTAGACTATATTAACATAATATAACTTATATAATATATAATAAATACAATTGGGTGGTTGTATTTGTTCTCCCTGCTCTTCTATTGAGACAGTTAGATCCTGTGACTGTATTGACAGGACCTTTGACACAAATTTGTATTTCTTCCCTGAGCAAGCAGGCAGACTCTATTAGCTCAGTAGTAAAACATTCACACTTGTGCAGGAGACCCGGATTCAAATCCAGGGTAGAATGATCCAAAGATGAGGAAGTGTTATGTAAAACAAGGGTTCTTTTTCATCCTTATTATTAGAGCTATTGTTTCATTGTACCTGGATGGGTCTGGAGAAGCCGTAGACACTGGAGGAGATCCAGGCTTCTCGTCTGAGACGGGTGGAGGAGGGCTGCTCCTCTGACTGCTGGAATACACAGCGTTCTTCCACTGACTGGAGGAATGAGAGATATAGAGAGGAAGAGAAGAGCAGCGAGAGAGACAGACAGACAGACAGACAGACAGACAAATAGAGGAGAGGTGGGAGAAAGGCAGGGGGTGTTACTGTGGAGTGCTACATCACTCAACTAGTGATACGTCACTATCTTATAATGGCCTTTTTTGTGTAACCTATTAGCCTATGAAAAAGTATTGAAGGTACACAATATTATTGTGTTCTAGTCTCTCTCTCTCTCTCTTATTTGATGCTTTTATTTCATTCAGAGTATAAATAAAATGGTAATAATTGAGCAAGTCATGTGAGAGATTTTTTGCCAGTTATGTGGTCCATTACATGGAGCCCTTTGAGCGGGGTCATGCCTATGTTCCCTCAGCCCTATGTTCCCTCAGCCCTATGTTCCCTCAATCCCTAACAAATTTATTTTATCCAAATTAGTCCCTATGTTCCCTCAGCCCTATGTTCCCTCAACCCTATGTTCCCTCATCCCAAATTAGACCCTATGTTCCCTCAGCCCTATGTTCCCTCATCCCAAATCATACCCTATGTTCCCTCAGCCCTATGTTCCCTCATCCCAAATTAGACCCTATCTTCCCTCATCCCTATGTTCCTTCAGCGTCACATATGGCCCTTCCATAATGTGCTGTTGGGGTCACCTGTTGGGTTCCCCCGGGCTCCCCAAGGTATCCCCCAAAGGTATAAGACTATATATAGATATATTATTAGTAAGTTATAAGTTATAAGACTTCATAAAGTTTTCTTTACACCGATGATGATGGTGACCACAACATTAAATTGTGGCTACGTGGTGCAGCTCCGACGGCCCGCTGCTCCGAAAGCCCACCAGTCCGACAGCCGTCCCTGGGCGCGGAGGTGGACCGGGGACCCCCGGGGGTCCCTGGCTCCGGAGGCTTAACCCGACCGGTCTGTCGGTCGGGTCAGGCCTCTACAGCCAGGGACCCCTGGGGACCCCCGGGGAGGCCTCGACGGACACCCGGCTCTCCAGGCGGTCCCGTGGACCCACTCTTAAGCACCCCTCAGCGGGCGTTAAGTGAAGTTACAGACCGTGGCCCAAGCACCGCGGGGACCTGGTGGTACAAACCAGAATAGTCGCCCCTGGGACTATTCTGAACTTAGCGCGTTGGGCCCGGCTCACCGGCCGGTCCCGCGTACCCACGATTAAGCACCCCTCGGCGGGCGATAAGTCGGGGGGGGTCCCGCGGCCTACAGACCGCAGGTACCTGGTGGTACAAGGGGTGCCGCAATAGTTATCACGCCCATTAGCAGGGTCTTGTTTCCTCGCTGAAGATTGTCTTCTTTCCTCTATGGTCTGAGCTGATTTCATTTCTCTTGGCTATGGTTTCGCTAGGTAGCTGGTAGGGACAGTGGGAATCTCGTTCGATTAACTCGGGTGCAGCCACTGCTGAGTTGCGGGACAACCGCGGCGCCGGGCACAACCCACATAGATACGTAGCTGCTCGCAGGTTCATGTCAAGTTCCCCCGCCCCCAACCCCATCAAGGTAACTTGCCTTGTGGGTCCACAATCGGGAACTTTGGTTTACTCAACTCCTGCGTGCGCCACCTATGTTGTCTACACCCATATCAGTTACTGTCCCGGCGTGGTCACTTGGCAGTGACTGCACGCCCAACTCAGACGAGTCTGCAGCGCCCTTTAAGACAAGCATATGCTACAGGATCAACCAGGTAGGCCTCCTGTTCCACCACAGAGACAGCGCGCCCGGGTGAGGCGCGCACCGTGGGGTTGCCGGTCCGTGGAGACTGCCAAGGCCCCCCGTGAGAGGGGCAGCGGGAGCTCCCGGCGGCCAAGCTCCCCACGGCCAAGCTCCACAGGTACGTTCTAGAGCGAGTGGGCGTCCCGACCGGGAGACTTTTTCACAGGAGGGAGGCAGGGACGAGCGGGACGCCTCCTGGGCCACGGGGAGGGGACAGGGAGGTACGACGCGGAGATCCACAGACGGAGCCTCACGTCGGGCGAGGCTCCGTCGCCCTAGCTATCCTATGGCACCAGTCGGCCCTTGTCCGTAGCTTCCCCCTCCCAGGATCCATGGCCCTGCGAGGCACGGGGACGCCCCCGAATATGGTGCACCATGTCCGGCCATGGTCTCTAGCTACCCTATGGCACAAGTGGCCACTTTCCCCAATGCGAAATTTCACGCATGGGAGAGGCAGCGAGCCCTAAAGCTCCTGAGCCTTCCGGAGCTTTCTTCGGGTTTTTCGGCCACCGTTTGCCCGGGCAGCCACCCAGGGGCCCGGTGGGGGGGGGGGGGGTACCGACACGTGCGCACCCCCGGCCCGGATCCAACGAGCCCTCCGCCGGCCCCGAGTGACCCACGGACCGGGAGGTACGGGCCGTTTTAGCCCGAAAAAGCGCAGATCGACAAGCCGAAAAAAGTTGGAATTTTAGGCCGGGGGTCCTCCAGGGGGTCCCCGGGGACCTCTGGAGCCCATGCGGACACTTAGAAAAAAAAATTGAAATTTTTCAAAGAACCATGATTTTGGGGGTCTTCGCCGCCCCGTCGCTACCCCAGGAACTGGAAGGTGCCTCTTCCTGGGCATGATCCCTAGCTATCTTATGGCACGAGTCGGCCCTTCTCCCTGGCTTCCCCCTTCCAGCAGGGGAGAGGCCAGGAGCCCTGGGCCTCCCGGCAGACTGCCGGGTTCACACTCGGTTGCTCTACCCGCTCCGGGAGCCACCGTCCCTGGGCGCGGAGGGGGGCCGGGGACTAGTGATGAGCGGGTCGGGTTTTTTCATGACCCGCCCCGCCCCGCCCCGCGACGGAACCCAACCCGCCTCAACCCGCCCCGCGAACCCATATATAAATCTATGGCTCAACCCGCCCCGCGACCCGCAATGTTTTTTTAATTCTGTAAAATCATGGTTAGAAAATAATCCCCAAGTGTATTCAAACTGTTTTATTGTTATTATTCTTATTCTTATTAGGAATAAAGACAAAACAAGACCATGTGATCATTTTATTTTTTTTTGCGTGTGAGAGCGGCTGACCCGCTCACCCACAGCCCGCATAATTGCCTCTGAAATTCTGACTCGACCCACCCGCGCCGCGGGTTGACCCGCGGGTCCCGCAGGTTACGGGTCGACCCGCTCATCACTACCGGCGACCATGGACTGGGGAGGGCGCCGCCTTGTGGACACGGCCGGTATTGCGCCCCGCGGCCACCACAGGCCTATCCAGGCTTGTGGATCTGCTCTTTTTCCACGGCAGGACTTTGTCCCTTTTCCAGACCCACGACCGGGGACCCCCAGGGGTCCGCGCCGGCCGCCCTTACCCGCCTCGGGAGCCACCGTCTCTGGGCATGGAGGTGGACCGGGGACCCCCGGGGGTCCCTGGCTCCATGTGGACACTTAGCCCCATCGCTTCCCCCAGGAAGGTGCCTCTTTCTGGGCATGGTCCCTACCTATCCGATGGCACCAGTCGGCCCTTCTCCCTGGCTTCCCCCTTCACACAGGGGAAGGGCCAGGGAGCCCAGTGCCTCCCGGCATAGTGCCGGGTTCACACTCGCCCGCTCTACCCGCCCCGGGAGACACCGTCCCGGGCACTGAGGTGGTCCATGGACCCCTGGGGGACCATGGACCAGGGACGGCGCCACCTGTGGCCGCCGGTGGTATTGCGCCCCACGACAACAGGCTTTTACAGGCTTTTACAAGCTTGTGGATCTGCTCTTTTTCCACCCTTTTTGAGCCCAGATTTCGGCTTTCGGACCCGCGGGGCGTCGGAGCCGCGCCACGTAACCTTAAATTGTACGTGTTGAAAGCATGTTCTGGGGGTACGTATACGTGTACATTATGTCACAAGGAAAACTTGACCATGATGACCATGACCATGACTGACCATGATGCTGACCATGCTACTGACCATGATACTGACCATGATGCTGACCATGATGCTTGGGCAACATGATTGGTCAAACTTAATTGCTTTGACCTGGTCAGCTAAGACACATTAAACTATATGTATAGTTTCTCTCATCAATTCAAATTCAGACAGCTGTGAAACTGACTGATGTTAAATTATATTGATAATTTCTCATCAATTCAAATTCAAACAGCTTTGAAACCTATAGGTACCTATAACAACAGCTGCAAAGAATTACTGATCATTGCAGTGAACTATTGAACTTTTATCACAGCTAATAAAGTAAAATATTAATAATAATAATGATACATGTCTATACTAATATCGAGCTTTTGTAGATATCCAAAACAACTATATTACAAAAAAATGTATAATAAGCTATGTAAAACTTAGCTTATTATAAAAAATAAAAAAAATAGAGGGGGATTTAAATGAGTACAAACAAAGTTCTGATATACAGACATGAACATTATACAGTCAAATGAATACGGGTTGGACATATATGGCTGGGGGTCCTCCCCCAGAAACGTTTTAACACAGTAGATACTGTATTAAAAAGGGAGTTTAATACTTTTATCAGTCATAGGAAAATTACGGGTAAATTATTTTATTTTATCATCCATTACAACCCTAAACTTATAGAAATCGTTTTGATGACTGAAGCAAATAACCACTCCTGATATTGACATAATTCTGACATGATACTGACCACCATGATACTGACCATGATACTGACATAATACTGACATAATACTGACCATGATACTGACATGATACTGACCATGATACTGACCATGATACTGACATGATACTGACATGATACTGACCATGATACTGACATGATACTGACATGATACTGACCATGATACTGACATGATACTGACATGATACTGACCTTGATACTGACATGATACTGACAGACAGACAGACAGACAAGACAAAACATTAGAATATTACATGGGCTGATGGAACATAAGGCTGAAGGAACATAGGGCTGAGGGAACATAGGGCTGAGGGAACATAGGGTCTATTTTGGGATGAGGGAACATAGGGCTGAGGGAACATAGGGTCTAATTTGGGATGAGGGAACATAGGGCTGAGGGAACATAGGGATGAGGGAACATAGGGCTGAGGGAACATAGGGCTGAGGGAACATAGGGTTGAGGGAACTTGAGTACGCTCCCCTTTGAGCCACCAATATTCACAAGTAGATGCAACCAACTCAACCTGAATAAACTGGCACATTTCAAAATATATTTCATTCCGTTTGAAAGGGGTGGTATAAAAACCTCCTTCTGATTACTTTCTAGCTATATCTACATATATCTTTACCTATATATGCCTTTTTATGCATGTTTACCTAGGTTTATTCTTTCACAAGGTTATCAATTTGCAAATCTACATCGTTATATACAGTATCTTGTAGCATATTGTAAGTCTCTTACAATAGCTGGGTTTTAAGTGTTAGTATTTTATACTTCTTAAAGATAGTGACACTCAATGCAGTACTGCAATGACAGCTAACTGATAATTCATTCATTGACTAATAGTACAAAAATTATGTTTAGGAAGTGTATCAGGATAAATGTATGTACGCTCCCGTCACGAGAGCCATTCAAGAGTGACAAAAATGTTAGTTAATTAAAAAATTAACAAATATAAAATCCATTGCATTTAAATACCAAGTGTAAAAGGGCCCTGTGAGGATTCTTTTGACTGAAAGCCGAGCGCTCACCATGAGTGTGGTGTGGTTGAGGTTCCAGGTGTAAGTGGTCATGCTCCTGTTGATTGGATCCACGATGGAGTCCTCCACGATGTAGACACAGCGAGCCATGTTGGATGGGAACACGGCCTCAGCCCAGCGGGGCAGCCGGTTGGTCTTTGTCAGGAGGCGTCTGGAGAGGAGACGCTGGTCGGCGGTCACCTCCCGATACACAACGTCCTCCGTCAGAACATGAGTGCTAACACACACACACACACACACACACACACACACACACACACACACACACACACACACACACATAAAAACTATATAATAATACAGGTGTGCATGTATATTTTTTTTATTCAGAGAGAACCTTTCCACATTGATCTATTGCTTTTAATTCACTGATATAGATACATCATTGCTGTCAGGCAGAAAACCTTGTATTGCTTGATTTTAAACCTTTAACAATTTTTAAATTAATGCCCTATTCCATCATACAAGAGTGTCATGCAAAAGTAGCAAAAATATCTGATCTACAAGCTCGCGTCACAATGTGATGTGAGCTTGTAGAGAGTGGTTCATTCTGTCAAAGGGTTTTATGAATATTGAACCAATTAAAGGTATAGTGGTGACTAAATAATAACCACACTGGATGGATTAATTGGAGCACAGGTTCTTTTTTCTTCCATACCTGAAAAGTAACGGTGTTGGACATACAAGGTTTCTGCCTGACAGCGACAATATTATACGTGTGATTCGTTATGAAAACACATGAAAACAGTTCTGACTGTACCTGAAGGGGTTGGGGTATCTCTGCCAGAAAGCAGAGACAACATGGTCCCATGTGTTCCTGATGTCTGCGCTGTTAGTGAAATACTTGACCATTTTCCTCTCACCGATGTGTAGAGTGGTCTGATTGCTGAGTGGTGATGGATCTTTCTGTCTCTAAGCAACACAATGTACTGTCCAGTGCTGACTCCATCCAAACCTCTGGCACATACCCTACAACAGACACATCATCAAGGGGTTCAGGGGTGCAACAGTTAATCAAACATATAATATTAGAAGAATATCAATAATTTAATAAAATAATCAATTAGTAATTGATCTCTGTTTCGGCTCATAAATGAGCTTGTAGATCTGCCATTTTCAAAAGATTTGCCCGTGTAAAATACAGCTTTTAAGTGGTTAATTAATTTGTTTATAAAGAACATATCAAAAATATATTTAAAAGAACATGCTTCTCGACTATTTGATTAATTGAAAAAGTAATCGATAGAATAATTGCTAAATAAAATAATCGACAGTTTCAGTCCTGAAGTGCTTCATCAAATTCATCAACCATTATCTGCTTGTGTGATGGTCTGTGACTCCAAGTAAACCCTCCTTTGGAGTTTGGAATGATGATATGGCATTGAATTATGCGGCTACAGTTGTACACAGACAGACTGTACTACATCAGTCCATGGAGGCAGCTTTAGAGTATGTGAGGTAGTGAAGTGTAGGCAAATATGACCAACAACTCAACCAACTTTGAATACATCCAGTGACACTATGATATAATACAGTATGGTCACCTTGACCCACAGCTTATTGTTCCTCTGGTGTCCTCGCATCATGTCGTCTTAATTGCTTAGGTTAGATATCTAGATAACTTCTACATCGTCCGTTTATAAACACTGCAGGTTGAATAGTTATTCGCTATCGATCCAACGACACTTAATTTCATTAGTGATCTTGTGATCGTGTTATTTAATGCCCACTAAACTTCCTCGATCGGTCTTCTTACTGTACAAAAAGCTGTGCTAAAGGCTGTCACAGTGACAACGCACTGAATCCAACTGATCTGAAGAACACAGAGTTGTAGTATAGGAAGAATATCTTACCTGGATTTCTACGGAAACATTTAAGAAGTAGCATTAAACATTTAGCTAATTGTATCCGTTACGTTAGTTACATGTGACACTGGCGTGACACTGACAGGACGTCACAGGAGACGGAAATTTCGTCATGAATATAAACCACGCCTATCTATTAAAGTTATATAATAATAATAGTAATGATAATAATAATAGTGTGTTTTGGGGCGAGCCTTCCGGTTACCTTATATTGATATTGATAATAATTTGCCATTCCAGCCATAATCTTCTGGATGCTGCTTTAAAGCTATTTTTACAGAAAATGTACCATTATTCTGCGTCCGGTTTATTCCATAGAGTTAAGGTTTATTCCTCCATCTAGTGGATTCAAGTTGGCATAAATGTATTAAAGATGAAAACTCGGTGAAACCATTCCTAAATGAATGCACATTATGACTAAATCCTTTATTGCAAAAAACTATTTATATATTTTTGTGGTTGTGAATAAATGAATAGTCCAAAAATGGACCTAATGTGTTGGACCTGATGTTTTGTTTGAGAACCACTGTAATAATGAACCACAACGGTGTCTGTGTGATTGAGTACCATTCAGTCCAGTAGATGTCGCTCTATTATTCTTAACACATCTCTCTGTCACACTCACACTTCCGCTAAGCTCTTCTTCGTGGTTGTATTTGTGGAAGTGTGTCCTCCATGGTGTCATTGTAGGTGTTGAGGTTGAAGAATACGCAGCGAGAGATAAACAACAATAATATACCATCATGACGGGGTACACGGCAGACGAGAAGCTCCGCATGGAGCAGCTCACCAAGCTGAGGAGACAGTGGCTGAAGGACCAGGAGCTCAGTGCTCGGGAGCCCGTCCTCCCTGTTAAGACTGGAGGAGCCGTGGAGAGGTTCTGGGCTAACTTTCTGACACCCAAGTCTATGTGGAGGCTTTATGTGAGTATATGTAGTTTACATCATAATAATATGCGACTATACGTACATAATGATAATAAACTATGTATAATACTGTATGTCTAGCTACATTGTAATACACTCTATTAGCAATGCGACTGAGTGATGTTTGGAAACAACATTACGATTCTCCTGCCCCAGCACTCACTGGTCTAAACATTGTGGGCATCTGATCTCAATGATGGGCAGCTCAAAGAATAAATGTAAGCTTTGGAAAATGGTCAGAAATAATAATATATACATGATTTGAACAGGCATAGTACATCATTATCAGACTTAAATTGTACCCTTTAACTTCTTGCTTGTTTATGCCATAGGTTTATGCCCAAAATGACAGGCTAAGCCTTGAATCAAGACGGTCATCGGTCATAATCATATGACAGTCTTGTATCAAGACTAAGGCTATACACAGGTTTTGTAGCAATGTAGAAAATGTAGGCGTTCAATTTCATTAAAAGTCCTAGTAGGTATTTGGCTCCCATTTATGGAATTCATGTAAATTAAATATCTGCTATATAGCTTAAATAGCTGCTCGGAGGTCTCAGGGGTCCACTGTACCGGTTACGTACTGTTACTACTACTCATATTTAATGTTGGACAATATTTTGTATGTCTTATGGTTGTTTAACGTGACCATGCACTGATACTACTAACAAGACAATTCTGTAAAATGTCAAGAATTGAGAGGGATTTATTTGTCACTTACTCTCACTTAGGTACAGTGCAGTGAAATGTTGGTGGGACATGTTCCGCAGAGACTGTGTGTTAACACAACAATACAGCTAAGATAATAATTATGATCAGTAATAATACTGCAAGTAATGAAGTAAAAAAATAAAATTAAAATGTGTAAGATAGAAATAAAGGTAACGAACAGGTAGGATAGACCTCTTAAGGCAGGTATAATATCTTAAGCAGCAGTGTCAAATGCGAAGGAACCAGAAGGCACACATATACAGTATATATCAAAATCAGTTGTCTATTCCACGTGTTTATGTACATTGTGCAAGTAACATCTTAGCAGCAGCTCAGGATTATTAGTTCTTACAGTTGTTTTTGTTTTTTTTACCATTTGTAACCCCTGAGAATTAACCTGTTCTCCCATGATGTGGGAATTGGGAAACCTAACATCTACTGCTAAGGCAATAGGGAATCCCCCTTGGCCAGGGGAGATCATCATAATCTTTTGGTCTTCAGGCTGAGCTACTCTGCTATAGTACATTCACCCACCTTTGGCTTCCCCACACCGGGAATAGATAACTCATTTCGATCCTGGCAGGCCACGGCACCAATGTGACAACCGAGATTCAACCCGGGTCTCCTGTGTGGGAAGCCAAACCTCTACCGCTAGGGCAAGAGGGAAACCCTCCTTGACCAGGGCAGATATTAGGCGTTGCACTTCAGCTTAAGCTTATTCTGACTGTTACACACACACTCATTCAGTTGCAGGAAAAAAATACTCTTTGTGAGCTGTGAGACACCATCCATTTCGCATGATCACAAACAGTCTGTTAACTGGGATGCTGTATGTCCTTCATAATTCTTTTTGCCGTACTCCTGCTGCCATATGTGTCCTGCAGGGACAGTGTTTGTAGCAGAGTAGAAAGATTTGCCATTGCCGTTTTTGCCACAGTCTCTGAGGGGCATGTAAGACATCTGCCTCTGCTTACAGAGGTCCGTGCTAATCTCCTTGGTCGTTCAGGAAGAGGCTATTTTCCTGCCACTACTGCCAATGTCTCTTGGGTTGTTTAACATGACCATACTTAACATGTCTTATAGGTTGTTTTAACATGACCATACCATACATGAGTTTGTTTAACCACATGAACCCTATCCTCTCTATTCTGAGCATGTCATAGGTTAACATTTGGCAATAATGAATAAACATTTGGCAAACATTTGGTGAACAACATAGAAAATCTACACGGTAAGCTCACAACGTATTGGGTTGTGTTGTGTTTGAGCTTGTATTGGCTATTTTCTCTATTTGGCTTAAATGGTATATTACCCATGTTAACATCAGGGGCAGGGCAGGGTACATTTTCAGTTTAAGTTATGGCTATTAGGTAGCTGTATGGTTAGAGAGCCCACCTTGGAAGCCAGAGGTCCCAGGTTCAGTTCCAGGCCTCAGTTACTCACCGAGGCATTACCCCTATTACGCCCACTGCTCCTGTTACTTAGGATGGGTTAAATGATTCCTAATTTCGCTGTGTATGCAAATATACAGTCACAAATACCACAAAGGCATGTGGACTATATAAAAGAGAGAAATTAAATTGACATTATTTGACAACTAATGTGTACAAGAATCAAAATAATATGTTGACATATCATGAACATTTAAGAGTTTGCCTGAAATATTCAACTTAATTGTTGAATATGATATCGATATGGATATGATATGAAATTGCTTCCGCATAAATGTTACGTTACTCTCTTATTTGTCTGATTTGTCTACTGATAACATGTTTGGTTTCTCTTTTCAGACCTACAAGGCATACACTGGTGGAGTGTTCGCATTGACACGTCTTTTGATACCTGCATGGGTTGTTCACTACTACGTGAAATACCATGTTGCTGTAAGTGAACATAAACGGTTGACATTCAGAAAATAAGTACAGGAAAACACAACATTTTAGCTACAGCATGATATTACGCTAATCAATATACCAGATGATATCAAGTCTCATGTCTCAATAAGATCCATAAGATATTGATATATCATCAAGCTCCCATTTAGACTGATTCTAAAAACGCCTTCTAAATCCTAACCTAAGATTTCTGAAAAACTTGAGATTTTTATTCAAACATGAGAAAAAGTATCTATGGATATGGTGCATACCAGAGTATTGGACTCGAGTCATAGTGACTGACTCGAGTCTGACTCGCAAGTCATATTTGACGACTTGCGACTCGACTCGGACTTTGTATGTAAAACTTGCGACTCGACTTGGACTTTGATTGTAAAACTTGTGACTTGACTCGGACTTGGAAGGTAAAAGACCAAGAGACTTGAGACTCGACTCGACTTGCTAGCCAATGACTCCCGACTCGACTCGACTTGAGACAAGATGACTCGTGACTTGTTTTGTCATCGGAGTTCCCCCCGCATAATAAACAGAGCAGTTGAGATTTCATTCGGCCAGATCTTTCTCAATTTTACTTGAATTCTTATCATTTTAATGTTTATATGATCTGTAAAGCTTATTTTTTCATTTGGTATCAGTCATGGATTTATTATAATTTATTATAATTTATTTTCTTATTTTCTGGAATATATTTCCACGCGCAATCGCGCATAATAAACAGCGCAGTTGAGATTTCATTCGGCCAGAACTTTCTGAATTTTACTTGAATTCTTATAATTGTAATGTTTATATGATCTGTAAAGTTTATATTTTCATTTGGTATCAGTCATGAATGTATTCATAATTTATTATAATTTATTTTCCTATTTTCTGTAATTTATTTCCACTCGCATCTTCAAGCCATGGTGCCGTAGATACATAACCGGAAAACTCGCCCCAAAACACCATCGCCCCCATTTCTTTTCGCGGACCAGCGGTTCTTGTATTCCTGTATTTGTTTTACTGAGGATAAGGTTAGAAATAAGTTTACGGTTAGCCATGTTATTAGTTTTACTGAGGTTACGTTTAGGAATAAGGTTAGGTTTAGGCATAGTTTAAAGAGGTTACGTTTAGGAATACCAGGTGAATATCACCGGATTTCCCCCGGGGTGACTGTTTTGGGGCGAGGGTTTTGGTGTTCGTCTGCAGTGGGCAACAGTGCATGCGTCCGCAATAATGCTATCAGGATCAGATTATTAGATATTATTATCAGATATTAGAAGTATATTGGGTACCAAATATACTTACCAAAGAAGTTTTACTTTGGGAAGGTTTTCAGACTCATCCATTCATTGCACTGACCCCAGTTTATATATTTGTAATGGTTCAGGTTTCTTTATACCTGCCCAATAATCTCTCTCTCTCTCTGTGTGCGTGCATATGTACAGTATATGTGTATATATATATATACATATATATATATATATATATATACACACACACACACACACACACACACACACACACACACACACACACACACACACACACACACACACACACAGTATATCTAGGTGTGCCCTGGGATCTTTTGGCTATGCCAGGTGTGCCTTGGCACCAAACAGGTTGAGAAACACTACTTTAGTGTAATTTAGCCTTTCCCTAGTTCTAACTAAATGATCAGACATGTAATGTTGTAATGGATAAATGAACAGCTTTATGCTGGTTTAATTATTGACTTTAAGATACGGTTTCTCTCCTCCTGAGTGCTTTGTGGGTGGGCTGGGGAACAATAGTAGTGAGGGACTTGACACAACCTTGTGACTCGACTTGTGACTCGGCTTGACTTGCCCACAACAGAAAGACTTGGGACTCGACTTGGACTTGGGACCAAATGACTTGGGACTCGACTTGGACTCGGACCGGAGGGTTGGATTGACTTGGGACTCGACTTGGACTTGGGACCAAAGACTTGGGACTCGACTTGGGACTCGGACCTGAGGGTTGGATTGACTTGGGACTCGACTTGGACTTGGGACCACATGACTTGGGACTCGACTTGGACTTGGGACCAAACGACTTGGGACTCGACTTGACTCGGACCGGAGCGACTTGAACAATACTCTGGTGCATACTGTCAGTAAATGTAGTGTGTTGCAGAACAGGATGTTGGAGAGATTCTTATGAGCTCAGATTAGTATTATTTTGTATTATTAGTGTGGTTGCCCAACAGGGCAACCAGACTATAGTACTCTATACACTTTATTTCTTTATTTCTTTATTTCTTTATAGATAAACAATACTTTACAGCGCATCTCCTCCCACAGTTTTGATCCCCTAATGTTGTGCCATATATCAAAATGACCGTCTAAATCGGGAATCGTGCGCGTGTATAGGGCTAAGAGATTGGTTAAATAGTTTAATTGATATTGATTTATTAGTGCATTAAATTTCCCCATCCACTTTAATGTAAAAGTGAAACAATTCACATTCAAGTATTTTTTTCTCAGAAACCGTAAGAGCTAGAGCTACCAAATTCGGAGGGAAGGTTCATAATATTATCCGAAATTATTGAAAAAATAATTAAACCATTCGGCCTCATGGTGGCGCTATAACAGCCCACTTTACCTTTTGGCCTCTAACTCTTGAACCGTAGGTCCTAAAATCAAAATTTCTTTTCACCTGGATTCCTTGGGTCACGACGCATCTCCCCATATAGGTCACGTCCATTTGCGTCAGGATAGATTTTTTGATATTGATTTATTAGTGCATTAAATTTCCCCATCCACTTTAATGGGAATTGCAAAAACTCCCATTCAAGTATTTTTTTCTCAGAAACCGTAAGAGCTAGAGTTACCACATTTGGAAGGGAGGTTCATAATTTAGTCCAAAATTATTAGAAAAATAATTACACCAATCGGCCACATGGTGGCGCTATAACAGCCCACTTTACCTTTTGGCCTATAACTCTTGAACCGTAGGTCGTAAAATCAAATCTCCCCATATAGGCCACGCCCATTTGCGTCAGGATAGATTTTCCGCCATTTTGAATTTTCTTCAAAACACACTTTTTGCTCCTTTTCCTACAATTTTTTTCCAAATCTCACACAAATCGGTACACATGATCTCTGAGCCTATGCGGTAAACATATCCAAACGGCATTTTCATAGTCCTTACCGTTCGTCCGTAAATGGCTTCCAAAGTTAGCGGGAGGGGCCCGTTTTACCAAAAATGCCAGAAATCACGAACGAAACGTCCGGTCAATCCCAAATTCAAATCACATGTCGAGGGTGGTTTACTCAACCAATCCCCAAAAGCATTTCCACTTTGACCCATAGGGGGCGCCACAAATGCGCAAAATGTAACCGTTTGATGCAAAAACAAAATGACCGTCTAAATCGGGAATCGTGCGCGTGTATAGGGCTAAGAGATTGGTTAAATAGTTTAATTGATATTGATTTATTAGTGCATTAAATTTCCCCATCCACTTTAATGTAAAAGTGAAACAATTCACATTCAAGTATTTTTTTCTCAGAAACCGTAAGAGCTAGAGCTACCAAATTCGGAGGGAAGGTTCATAATATTATCCGAAATTATTGAAAAAATAATTAAACCATTCGGCCTCATGGTGGCGCTATAACAGCCCACTTTACCTTTTGGCCTATAACTCTTGAACCGTAGGTCCTAAAATCAAAATTTCTTTTCACCTGGATTCCTTGGGTCACGACGCATCTCCCCATATAGGTCACGTCCATTTGCGTCAGGATAGATTTTTTGATATTGATTTATTAGTGCATTAAATTTCCCCATCCACTTTAATGGGAATTGCAAAAACTCCCATTCAAGTATTTTTTTCTCAGAAACCGTAAGAGCTAGAGTTACCACATTTGGAAGGGAGGTTCATAATTTAGTCCAAAATTATTAGAAAAATAATTACACCAATCGGCCACATGGTGGCGCTATAACAGCCCACTTTACCTTTTGGCCTATAACTCTTGAACCGTAGGTCGTAAAATCAAATCTCCCCATATAGGCCACGCCCATTTGCGTCAGGATAGATTTTCCGCCATTTTGAATTTTCTTCAAAACACACTTTTTGCTCCTTTTCCTACAATTTTTTTCCAAATCTCACACAAATCGGTACACATGATCTCTGAGCCTATGCGGTAAACATATCCAAACGGCATTTTCATAGTCCTTACCGTTCGTCCGTAAATGGCTTCCAAAGTTAGCGGGAGGGGCCCGTTTTACCAAAAATGCCAGAAATCACGAACGAAACGTCCGGTCAATCCCAAATTCAAATCACATGTCGAGGGTGGTTTACTCAACCAATCCCCAAAAGCATTTCCACTTTGACCCATAGGGGGCGCCACAAATGCGCAAAATGTAACCGTTTGATGCAAAAACATTATTTCGGGGTGGATCGATCCTTTCAAAATGAAACGCAAGCGATCTCATGAGAGACGTGACAATGTAATTGGCGCAGCCTCCGACATTATTCCTCCCGGCCTATTCCTCGAGTCCCGGCGGCCGCGACCCGCGACCGGCGTCGGCGCAACCACACTCTGCAATTTCCCCGGAATTGCGACGCGTCTAGTTGATATTGATTTATTAGTGCATTAAATTTCCCCATCCACTTTAATGTAAAAGTGAAAAAATTCACATTCAAGTATTTTTTTCTCAAAAACCGTAAGAGCTAGAGCTACCAAATTCGGAGGGAAGGTTCATAATATTATCCGAAATTATTGAAAAAATAATTAAACCATTCGGCCTCATGGTGGCGCTATAACAGCCCACTTTACCTTTTGGCCTATAACTCTTGAACCGTAGGTCCTAAAATCAAAATTTCTTTTCACCTGGATTCCTTGGGTCACGACGCATCTCCCCATATAGGTCACGTCCATTTGCGTCAGGATAGATTTTTTGATATTGATTTATTAGTGCATTAAATTTCCCCATCCACTTTAATGGGAATTGCAAAAACTCCCATTCAAGTATTTTTTTCTCAGAAACCGTAAGAGCTAGAGTTACCACATTTGGAAGGGAGGTTCATAATTTAGTCCAAAATTATTAGAAAAATAATTACACCAATCGGCCACATGGTGGCGCTATAACAGCCCACTTTACCTTTTGGCCTATAACTCTTGAACCGTAGGTCGTAAAATCAAATCTCCCCATATAGGCCACGCCCATTTGCGTCAGGATAGATTTTCCGCCATTTTGAATTTTCTTCAAAACACACTTTTTGCTCCTTTTCCTACAATTTTTTTCCAAATCTCACACAAATCGGTACACATGATCTCTGAGCCTATGCGGTAAACATATCCAAACGGCATTTTCATAGTCCTTACCGTTCGTCCGTAAATGGCTTCCAAAGTTAGCGGGAGGGGCCCGTTTTACCAAAAATGCCAGAAATCACGAACGAAACGTCCGGTCAATCCCAAATTCAAATCACATGTCGAGGGTGGTTTACTCAACCAATCCCCAAAAGCATTTCCACTTTGACCCATAGGGGGCGCCACAAATGCGCAAAATGTAACCGTTTGATGCAAAAACATTATTTCGGGGTGGATCGATCCTTTCAAAATGAAACGCAAGCGATCTCATGAGAGACGTGACAATGTAATTGGCGCAGCCTCCGACATTATTCCTCCCGGCCTATTCCTCGAGTCCCGGCGGCCGCGACCCGCGACCGGCGTCGGCGCAACCACACTCTGCAATTTCCCCGGAATTGCGACGCGTCTAGTTGATATTGATTTATTAGTGCATTAAATTTCCCCATCCACTTTAATGTAAAAGTGAAAAAATTCACATTCAAGTATTTTTTTCTCAAAAACCGTAAGAGCTAGAGCTACCAAATTCGGAGGGAAGGTTCATAATATTATCCGAAATTATTGAAAAAATAATTAAACCATTCGGCCTCATGGTGGCGCTATAACAGCCCACTTTACCTTTTGGCCTATAACTCTTGAACCGTAGGTCCTAAAATCAAAATTTCTTTTCACCTGGATTCCTTGGGTCACGACGCATCTCCCCATATAGATCACGTCCATTTGCGTCAGGATAGATTTTTTGATATTGATTTATTAGTGCATTAAATTTCCCCATCCACTTTAATGGGAATTGCAAAAACTCCCATTCAAGTATTTTTTTCTCAGAAACCGTAAGAGCTACAGTTACCACATTTGGAAGGGAGGTTCATAATTTAGTCCAAAATTATTAGAAAAATAATTACACCAATAGGCCACATGGTGGCGCTATAACAGCCCACTTTACCTTTTGGCCTATAACTCTTGAACCGTAGCTCGTAAAATCAAAATTTATTTTCACCTGGATTCCTTGGGTCCCGACGCATCTCCCCATATAGGCCACGCCCATTTGCGTCAGGATAGATTTTCCGCCATTTTGAATTTCCTTCAAAACACACTTTTTGCTCCTTTTCCTTCAAATTTTGTCCTAATCTCACACAAATCGGTACACATGATCTATGGACCCATGCGGTAAAGATATCCAAACGGCATTTTGATTGTCCTTACCGTTCGTCCGTAAATGGCTTCCAAAGTTAGCGGGAGGGGCCCGTTTGACCAAAAATGCCATAAATCACGAACGAAACGTCCGGTCAATCCCAAATTTGAATCACATGTCGAGGGTGGTATACTAAACCAATCCCCAAAAGCATTTCTACTTTGATCCATAGGGGGCGCCACGAATGCTCAAAATGTAACCGTTTGATGCAAAAACCTCATTTTGGGGGGATCGATCCTCTCAAAATGAAACGCAAGCGATCTCAGGAGTGACGACACAATGTAATTGGCGCAGCCTCCGACGTTATTCCTCCCGGCGTATTCCTCGAGTCCCGGCGGCCGCGACCCGCGACCGGCGTCGGCGCAACCACACTCTGCAATTTCCCCGGAATTGCGACGCGTCTAGTTTATTATGTTTTGTATGTTGCAACTAACAATAACTGTTGTCTCTTACAGAAAAGGCCCTACGGTATTGTGGATCTCAAACCCAAACTTTTCCCTGTAAGTACACCATTTTTGAAAATATGTCCTAAAATCAGGATAGTGCTGCATAATTGATTAGATTTTACTTTATGTTTTGCGAGTTCCATTTGAAATCCACCCATTACATCCAAGTGCAAATTTAGGGCTACAGGTGGCGCTAGATGAAAGGGCACAAGGTTATTCAAATCAATAGGGCTCATTGTCCAGGGAGCATGACTGAGCTCAGCACATTTTAATGGCAGTCTTCCAGGGCAGAGCAAAGACATTTAGAAGGCCAGGGCAATGGGCAAACAGCGGAACCCCATCCAAAATCCAACGGTCTACTCTGCTGCCAGAAAAAAAAAACTATTTCCCCCTTAGTTGCATAAGTTAATTGTCCATGGCCAGTAGGCTACATAGTTGGAAAGTGCTTTTACTCTTAATTTTTGGACAACTCTAGAGGCAGTGAAATAATGTACCTGCTTCTGGGCAACATTTAATACATCAATCAGCTTTGTTACTATCAAAACAATGTGAAATGGAGGAAGTAATATGTATGCATAATCCATCTAACACTTAACATTACTTTTAACTTTTAAGATATGTCCTTGTCATGCTGGTGACATACCGTAGATGCTGGGTAGGTTAGTTACTGTACTTTCTGACAAGGTGAAAAGGTGAGGAGGAAACATTGTATACAATTTCTCAGAGATCTGTCCCAAGCAACAACAACACAGACTTGCTGCACAGCAATGGCTATTTTAGATAACTAACATGACAGTTAGCTAGCTTAATTATTTGTGTGTGTACGATGCTCCTGTCATATATTTGGACAAACTGGCTATATGCAGAGGGGAAGAGGGGATTACTTGCTTTTCTTTTTAATCAGACAGGATGTGATCTATGACCAAGGGTGTTTCTGTGATTAAACTTATTTGACAAAATACAAATTTCCATCCAAAAAGTGTCCTCTGGAAGTATGTAGCATGGCAATCCTCCCAATAGATGTTGAGATATCTGTGTGCAAGTGGAACATTTTCACCTTATGGTGGAGGAAAGGCCACAGGGTCACCAAATTCAGTTGGGTTCACTTCATCCTCTTTTGAACATGAGCAAATGTCATGGCAATCAAGCCTGTCGTTTTTTGTGGTATCTTTATTGGGAGTAAAGTGGTGGACACCTGGACGGATGGGTGGACTGACCGATCAACAGCCATCCAAAAATGAAAACAGAAAAATAAAGGTGAAAGAGGGGAACATGTTTAACCATTCAATTCTTCTTCTTTGTGGTCAGGGTGACACCATTTTGGAGACGGGTGAAGTTGTTCCAGATCTCCCCGAGAGCCATGGCCACCACTGATGACATCAAATATATATTTCATAATGTCTCTCTTGTAAAAACTGTGTATATGTCATTAAAATATGTACAAAATGCACTGTGTCAGCTGTTGCCCTTTTTCATTCTTTCTTTTTTCCCTTTTTTTTAATGATAGTGAATAAGAAGAGACTGTGTAACATGCTATTAACTGTAGTAGTACCAAAGGTAAAGGGAGAGCATGAATGATGCAGATTCTGAGAAAAGTGAGAGTTGAAGAGGTATTTTAAAAAACTGCAGAGGACATCAAAGCCTATAATCTTTTGATTAATAAAAGCTCTGGAGCCCCAGAAATGAAATAGTGTTTATTTTACTCATGGGAATGTCAATGTCATTTAAGTTGTGTCACTGCCAGACACGACTTAGCATGTGGGAATAGAAAGTGATTTATGAGATAATGTGCATATAAGTATTGTTACTAGTGTTGATGTGTATTGTATATTATTGTATGTCTTTAAATGTCTCGATGAACTAAATACACAGGGCCACAATGGAAACATCGTGATATCCTTTTAGCATCCTTTTAGATTGTATAATCGTACCACTCCACTGTACTATTTCCAAACTGTTATATTAATAAAGTATTCAATCAATCAATCAAAATGATTTAAACTGCACAGAGCCAAACAGAAGGTGGCGGTAATGCAACAATTATTGCCTAAGAAGAAAGAAAAGAAGAAGACCACAGAACAGCGTTGCCATGTCCACTTATTATAAGCGACTTTGGGCTTGTTTTTCTGTAAAGTTGCTTTTAAAAAATGATGGTTGCGGTTTTGTGGGCTTGTTTCTAAAGTGTAACTGCTTATTTGGGCTTGTTTCCTAATGTTGTTTAAACCAGTGGTTCTCAAACATTTCCAAGTCAAGGACCCCCAAATTAATATGTATTTGTCTGCGGACCTCCATCTGAAAATATTTATGCCAGGGACCCCCATACAAGATTTGTGTTGTTAAAATGTTTTAAAAATATTCATTTTTTTTTCATTTGTCTTCAAGATTATTTTTGAAAATAGCCAATGTATTATGTTTACAGGTCTATGGTCTAAGTTGGTTGCTTGTTTCTCTCGCAATTCCTGGCAACGCTGCCACAGAAGTGTACAGTTCAGTCACAGCGCCCCCTGTGGTATTGTTGAGTACAACAAACGCTGGACGCCCTCTGTCCCAAACAAATATCACACAACAAGTTAAGTTACACAACTACTATACACAAGGATCATAAAAGTTGGTTCCCAGAAAACGATGTTCGTGTAAAAAATGATGAAGATATCTCAGGAAAGGAAGGATTTAAAAGCTGCCATTCGCAGAGGTGTTTAAGGAATTCAGAGGTAAGGTTGTCGAACTTTATACCCTGAACCTGTTAGCTAACGTCAACCATAGACAGAGGCCTCCGGATCTAAACTCCTGGTTAATGTAACTACTAGAGACTAAATCTAGTTTGAATTGATGAACTCTGTGTTAAATAAAGGCCTTGACGATGGATCCACTGTTCGCTAGTAGCTATGGGAGAGGTAAACGAAAGAACACATGGAATCCCTGCGATCGAACTATTAGCTACATTGGCTAAAGGAAAAATATCGATACTGTCCAAGAGGAAGGGCTCCGTTTAAACTATTTCAAACAAACAAATAATGGCGTTTAAAGTAACGTTGAGTTTCGTTCAGTGATAAATGTAATGAAGAATATTTAAAACGGCAAATATCTGCCTATACCTCTCTGGCTCAGACTAGCTGCTGGCTAGCTTAGCTAGCTTTATGGCTCGGGCTACCTATGTGGTAAACAATAACTGATTGATTGATGTACTTTATTTAGTAAGACATGAGAACAACAGTACATGGAAGTACAAATTCACAACACAGGGTCTACTAAACTGGAAGACTCATAAAGCACTAGCTTGTTTAAAATGAGATCCCCACACACTCAAATCATGATGACATAAGAGACAGACAGACAGATATACACACTACAGAACATCATACTTGATGAGCTTACAGGTTACTGGTACAGTATGAAGAGTGAACACTATGTACAAGAGAAGAGAAAAATCAGGGAGGGGGACTAACTACCATCTTACTCACAATCACATATCGTATGTAGCAAAACTTTTTATGACTCTTATTGACGTTTTTCTTCCACGCTTTGGAACATTAACGTTATCTTGGTATTTTATGCTGCTGACGATTGGCTTGATTTCATGAAAAACGTTCCTAACGTTAGTTACTAAACATAGAATTAAACCCCATAGAGATTGTTCCAGACAGTGCTATTTCACTAAAGTAAGATATAGTATGTTAGTAGTATCATGTTATGCACATAACATTTGCAATACTGTATATGCATGGTAAACCGATTAGAAATCCATACACTTAATACATATAAATATAAATAAATACATATATATATATATATGCTTTGGGGATTTTCTTGTGAAATACTTCTAATATCAAATAATAATATGCAGTAGTACTGTTCAGTAAGTCATCCCACTTTCAGATGCAAATATCAGCATTTAAAAGTTTGTTAAAATAAAAGTCTTGAATATTGATGGTGACATTGGATTCCCAGGCTGTGGAAAGATTTCTTTGATACCATCATTATCTACTATGACCATTGGCATACTATTGGAAATAACAGACAGGTGTGGGACTAATTTTATATGGAAATTACAAAGAGAGAAAAAGACAAGGTTATGAATTAATGTAAAATATAACTACATTATAGGCCTATGTGTTCGATTTTTTGGAATATTAGAGAATATGAAAGACTAGAGGTTCGGGCCACTATGTGGACCTCACACCTACGTCTTACTGCCGATCAACCATTGATTACGCTCTTATGGAGATCCCTGATGTCATCACTATATGCACATATGTGCATGTCCATATGGAGACCTTTGTATCTGTCAGTCCTTGTCCCTTTTAAGCCTATATGGAGATTCCTGATGTCATCTATATATAATATCAGCTCCATATAACCGATATGTATATGTATTCGGGCCGCTATGCGGCCCGAACGTCTAGCGTGACGCGTCGTTCACTTTGCAGTGCCACCTTACAGGCACCTAAAGAGGTGACGTGCATCACCTCTGCAAGGACCCAAACCCACTTTGTGATTCATCGTGATGTCAGATTACGTCACACTGGCGTGATGTCAGATTACGTCACACTGGCTACATACAACGTTACAACGTACATACTGACAACCGACATGGCGCAGGATTCAAATTGTATATATAGATATATATATGTATATGGGCATATTGGTTATTTATGGAGCTGACTGATTTGTTTGGACTTGATGCCATGATGACACATTGAGGTTAGACAACACACACTATATTTGGGCATAGCTGCATTGGGAACTCGGAGGTCAGAGGTCCGCCCACCCGCCAGCCAGGCAGTCCTCCCTTAAGCCATTTTTGAGTGGTGCCAACCACTCCTATACATGACTTTGTCCGTATGTATGTATGTCTGTCCAATAAACAAACATTGATGACAACATCAATATGGGGATCAATACGGGGCTCATCAAAGGCACCACTCTCTTCACACAGGGTGTGATTTTTAGCGGCGCTAGCCGCTCTATACCTGACTTTGTCCGTGTGCGTACGTCAACGTTCTGATTGGTCAGGTGCGTACGTCAACAAAGTGATTGGTCAAGCTTCACGTGACACGTGGCTATAAACACATTATAAACACATATCGATGACAAAATGTATCAAAGGCGCCGCTACCTTCACACAGGGTGTGATTTTTAATATAAGGAAGATATGGTTTTTATGATCTTTCTTTTTCAAACTGCCCAGTGATTTTTGTTTTGTTTAAACCTAATCCATCTTTTTTTCTTTGTCATTTCAGATAATGGCAACGACCAGGCTTTCCGTGCGGCGGTCTCGGAAGAGTGCCCGGAGCAAAACGTCTGAGTCATTGTCCTCAGAACCTTCGCCAGACTCCAAGTGCCCCATCTGTCTAGATGTCTTCCACAACATGTCTTACCTGGACCTCTGTCTGCACAAGTTCTGCTTCCGCTGCATCCACGAGTGGTCCAAGAACAAAGCAGAGTGTCCACTATGCAAACAGCCATTCAACTCCATCTACCATAGCATCAAGTCGGAGAAAGACTTTAAGAAATATGACCTGCGAGCAGCAGAGAATGGCTCCTTTGGGTCTTTTGGGTCTTTTGGCGGTGGTGCACGCTTCAGATACCGGACCACACTGACTGGTGTGCGTCGGCAGCAGGCCCAGAGGAGAACATCCCCCCCTCCAGATAACGGAGTCATGTTTGAGAGTTTATCTGTTGCTCATCCACTGCAGCTTCAGGAGCGCACCCTTCGGCACATGATGGCAAGGCTGGCGGCCAGGAGAAAAGCTGCCAGTGAGGGCAGGGAAGTGCGCCAGCTCAGAGAGCAGGAGATGGTGACATTCAGGAGGGAGTTGTACCGGCGTGGGGTGAGGGTGAGGAGTGTGCGGGATGGGGGCCGCTCCAGAGACACCTCGGCTGAGTTCTACCAAAGGAATCCTGCCTGCCTGCACAGACTTATACCCTGGTTGAAGAGAGAGCTTATGGTTTTGTATGGTGCCCACGGCTCACTGGTGAATATCGTTCAACACATTATCATGTCACGCATCACTCGCCATGACATGGAGGATGGTGCTATCCAGGACGAGCTCAGCCCCTTCCTCCAGGGCCGCACGGAGCACTTCTTGCACGAGTTCATTAGCTTCGCCAAGTCACCCTTCAACATGGAGGCCTACGACCAGCACGCCGCGTACGACCTTCCCGCACCCTCTTCCAATGAAGTCACCAGCTCCAACTCATCAGTGATTGCCATCTCAGAGGACGAGCAAGACTCGCCTGTGGAGCTGGACCCTCCGGGAGACTCCATATACAGCAGCGGTGGAGCTTTGAGCGAGTCAGCCTGGGACGATGAGACTCCTGGGCCATCGTACTCCACCATGGTGTGTCTGGAATCAAGCAGGTCTCAGCCGCTCTCTATCCTGGACTCGGATTCAGACAGCAGCACAGAGGAAGAGGGAGGGCAGGGGGAGACAATGCAGGAGTGCAGGGCTCCTACAAAACAGGAGAGTCACCATCCAATCTATTCATCTCCCCTGGGGAAAGGGCTTAAAAATGGAGGTTTGTCTTCTGATGATGATGACAGTGACTGTGTCATTGTGGGGTTTGTCAAGCCAGTGAGAGAGAGAACGCCAGAGTTGGTTCAACTCTCCTCTGACTCCTCTGAAGAGGTATCGCCATCTCACCGTACGACTGAAGAAGTGCCTATGCTTCCTCAACACATCCGCTTCGTGAGTGTCAGTCCTCCAGCTTCGCAGTGTGGGGAACAACGCTCCAGGCGGTCAGATAGTACAGAACAAGAGCACAATGAAATTGGGTCAAGAGGAAGATGCAGTAACCCCACTGTGATTCGACACAAGTTATCCAATGAACCGTCAGAGAGGAGAAGCAGTAGACCATCAGAGAGGAGAAGCAGAGACCGCCACAGCAGAGACCGCCACAGCAGAGACCGCCTAGACAGGAACAGCAGAGGAACTCGTTACTCTAGATCTAGAGAAAGGCAGAGGACAAGAAGCAGAGACCGGAGGAGGGCGTCTAAGAGTAGAGACTTGAGTCGCAGCAGAGGGAGGAGGCCTTCTCCTTCCAGAAGCAGAGACCGCCTCTCACACTCAAAACGGGATAGTAGGGATAGAAAGATGGATGGTGATCACAATGGTGGGACACTCAACACTGAGAGGAGGTCCTACTATTCCAAGTGCCACAGCAGGAGCTCCAACCGGCGGTCTTATTCTCGTTCCAGAAGCCGCAGTCAGGGTCAGGAATCTTCCTCTCGGGATAAGCATTCCCGACATCCCCGTTCTGGAAGCCAGTCGCCTTCTGCAAAAAGGAAGTCCCGCCATGACAAGCCTGGGGGAAAGAGGAAGTACAAAACAAGACACCTGGAGGAGCCCACCAAAGAATTGCTTCCTGAGCCAGATTCTTCTACCGCCTCATGTACGAAAGAGAAGAAGAGCAAAAGCAGACATCGTAAAAAATCCAAGGAGAAGTCCAGGAAAAAGAGTAGAAGTCTCAGTGTGGAGATCGTCTATGATGGAAGCTCATCTGAAAAAACAATGAGGCACCATAAGAAAAAGAAGAAACACAAGAAGAAGAGCAAAAGACACAAGAGTAAGGAGCGAACAGGGAAACACTCGTCCACTGTCATCACTATTGACAGTGACAGCGATCATCCTGCCAATGACTGTAGTGTCACCCAGGCCAGCAGTGATAACAAGGACAACCGTCTCAACCCTGCAGACTCTACAGTTCTAGAGTCTATGACAGGCGAAATGGAAAGGCAGTCTTTGACAGTGGGGGTGAACACCGTTACAAAACAAGAGTCATCCCAAGCTGTCGGTGCCTCTGAACCTTTCAAACAAAGTTGTGTTCCACATGTTGAGGGTGAAACTGTGGAAGATTGAATTTAACGCTGCCATTCATTTAAATGCATTATTTCTTTACACTCATTTCCATTGAACATATTACAAAGATGTGGCCAAAATAAATTTGCATGGGCTGTTCGGTTTTCTTACACCGTCATGACTATTTTGTATTTTCTACACCCAGTTAACCTCCATGTTAAATGGTGCAGTTTTAACTAGAGAATTGCCACTCGGTTGGAACAAAAGTGAAACTGTCTCTACACCAGATCTTTTTTTTTTGTATCAACAGTAATTTGGGGAAAACATTGAAAAACACTTAAAATATAATATACATATATTTTCCAATGGCACTCTCAGGGATGACAGTATGATGGTTTTCTTTTCTTTCTTTTTTTGTGCCAGCACAGATCAACCTAGATGTGTTGAATGCCATTATTCTATATGTGAGAGAAAGTTCTGTTCGAAGTCTTTAGAGAACTAGTGCTGCTTGATGGACTGCATACATTCTGAAATCATGAGTGAAGCCCAATGATTCTAAGAAGCTCCTAATCTAGGTGTGTGGGGCATGTATGTTTAAGCAAGCAACCTTGACATCAAACTCACACATTTTTCTTTGGAATTTGATATGACGTTCCCTCCCAGAAGAAGAACGACACATCAGGGATACATTAAGCCACATTCTTGAGACCAAACAGGTTCTAGCTGCTGCTCATGGTTATTAATCACTGTTTTATTTACAACTGATTGCATTTGGAGTTGGAAATGCTACTTTTGTGATTACGGTAGCTGTATTTAAGTAATAAATGGTCAACTTCTGCAGTTAACTTCCAGTTCTTTTAATAATTAGTTTTATATTTCTGCTGATTGTATTTGTAGAGGCAGAAGTGGGTACATCCTGGTATTGTCTGTCTTCATATTAATGTTTCTCAGCTCAGGTTTAGATCTGTATCATTTAAATGCAAGTTCAGTTAGATTGAAAATTATTCTTGCTCACATACAGTACAGTAGGTAACTAAATATAGAGCAGTTGGTGCAGAAATATCAACATATCACTGATGGTGCTATGCAGTATACCATGGTAATCTATACTTGAGTCAACAATACATTCATTATAGATCAGTAAGGAGTATTATGTAAACTATGGCTAAAATAAGCTGTTCTCTAAAGTCAGTGAATCAAACCATTGACATTTCTTAAAGCAGCATAACTTTCCTTTTCAACCCCAGATTTGAATCTGGTTTCCTGCGCAAGGACCATCAGGTCAAAATTCTTGTCAGATCCTGTGTCTGATACATAACCCGATCTAGACACGATCTAAATGTCTCAATAGAAGAGCAGGGAGACAAAATACAACCACCCCAATTATATAACTTATACTGTATTAACACAATCTACCATACAGATTTGACAAAATTACATTTTATTCATTAAACAAAAGTTACATCTTGGCTTTCATTGAACAAAATACTTATTTTTGTTAAAACTAAGTGTGCTTAATGATTAACCAATGCAATACATATATTCATATTAGAGTACTGACATTTATTTATGAGTGATACAGCCTAAACTACAGCAACATTTACCGCACCAACTTACCACAATGCTTGTGAGAGCATAGATGGGTGAGAGGGGAAGTGAGGGATACTGTTGTCATGTTTGGTTTGGTTTACACCATAGACTGTAAAATATAGGCAGTGGTGGAAAGTAACTAAGTACATGTACTTAAGTACTGTACTTAAGTACAATTTTGAGGTGCTTTTACTTAACTGGAGTATTTCCAAATTTCTATACTTTAACTTCTACTCCACTACATCTCAGAGGCAAATATTGTACTTTTTACTCCACTGCAATTATTTGAACACTTTGGTTTATTACTTTGTGGATTTTGATTATAAAAAAAGGTGATACACGTGAAGGTCTCAAACAGTACCACAGTGAATTTCCGGACAGGTTTCTAGTGATAAAAGCTTTTCCTAGAAATGCTTTTATTTTGAAAATAAGCTTGACAAATGGAAACTGTAACAGCTGCAGCCTGGAGTTACGTTGACGAACCTAAGCGCTAGTGGTAGCTAGCTTCAGCTTGCTTGCAACTTGATCATTCCTTTATTTATTGGACAAACGAAAGTCATGGCTTCCAACATGCACATTAAGGTAATAACGATCTAGCTGGCTTGAACTACATATGTTTGTATAATTAAATAGAGCAAAAAGGACAGCCTTATGTAGCCCAGATACAATACATTCCTACAGATGTATGTTTGCACCATGATCAGATCCACTGCTTGCAGCCAACTAGCTTCAGATTAGCATTAGCAGTTATACTGTCAACTTCTACTGAACTTTATTATTGTCACATCACAGAATTACAACATTTATAAAATGGCAAATGGGTGAAATGCTTTGTCGTACAACTACAAGCTCCCATCAGTTGCAATTTCCAAGAAAGGGGAGAGGGACGGATGGAGATGGAAAGAAAAACAGGTCCGATTATGTAAACTATTCCTATATGAGTAGAGAGTAAAATATATACAAATAACGTGCATCGTTAAAAGACACTATTGTGTCTACGTGTTTTGATTGTCTTGAATAGATAGAGGGCTGATCATCACATTCCGTCCTGCGCTTCTCTGCGGCACCACGTGTGTGCAACGTCTACACCACCGGTGTTTCGCCCGATTCAGTGATAAGTGTTCCCCATGCCTTCCTTGCGCCTCCGTCCCGCGTACAATGATTTTAGTTATAGCTGGCGCATCCGTCAATGATGATGATGGTCGTCGTGCACAGAGTAGTAATGAATGATGTGCCCTGTCCACTCCCGTGGTATTTCTGCCATATCAAAGTCGTGTAATGTTTTCATCAAATTGGCGGAGAAAGGCGTCTTGCAGACCTGAAGTTGTGCTGCGCACGTCAGTCTTGTGGTAGCCATGGATCACATGACGGTCGTCCGTCGCGACCGTCATGGAGGAACTTCAACATGGTGTTTGCACTTTCTCCATTTAGAGTCCGTAGACTCCGTACATCTACGTAAACGTTCAGATTTCAAATATAAAGTGCTTACCCCATGGCCACGGATGTTACAATTATTTACGGTCCCGCAGAAGTACCCGTATCTTCCGTATTGTTCAGTAAAAAGCATTTTAATCCGATCGGTGTCCATTTTCTCAGTTGTAATGGATCAGAGTGCAATACACCTCCCGACTGATGGGGTCGCGTAGTTGAAAGCATATGGAGAAAATAACCACCGATCGGATTAAAATGTTTTTCTATTGAACAGTACGGAAAATACGGGTACTTCTGAGGGCCCGTACATAATTGTAACATCCGTGGCCATGGGGTACGCACTTTATATGTGAAAAATGAACGTTCATGTAGATGTACGGGCAGTAAATGGAGAACGTGCAAACACCAGGTTAAAGTTCATCCATGACTGTCATGTTTCAGGGCTAGTCTTGTGGGAGCTGTGAATGGGATACGGAAATGCATCTGGAAAAACAAGTGTTCTATGAGTCTATTTTATGCTACTGCATGACATGTTTGGTCGTTAATAGACATTTAGAGTAAATCTGACTGTTATCTGACTGCTTCCATAATTCCATAACAACCTATCATGCTCTGTGGCATCATGGCATGGATGTATACAAATGCTTAGCCATGATTCACATGACAGGGCTAACAAATGCTCAGCACAGCAGGTCCAGTTGACCTCGATTTTGTCTCAAGATGGCAAGACTAAGGTGAAAAGATCTAGTGATGATGAAAAGTGTTTCATTTCTGGTGCATGGGTGGCAGGAGCTGAAGTCACAAAGAGTGCTCAACTGGCTAGTGTTTCAATAGGAACATTCAATAGGAACACAATCGATGACTGATACTCATGCCATTTGTCCTATATGTAAGGAAAAATAGTCTAATAGAAGTGTTTTACTTCTTGTCAATGCAGGGCATGATCAGTCAGTTAATCAGAAGAACTACATTATAGTAAGGGATAAACAGGTTGCAGTGCATAAACCCCTCAACACAAAGACAAATGCACATTTGCGAGTTCAGTGGTGCAAAAAATCATAGGCAGAAAACGGTACAGCTGTGCTGGCCCTGTACGTACATTGGATATGGATACAATGTATCCCACACAGACGGACAGGGGCGAATACATAATATTCGGCTGTCCGGCCTAGCGAAAATATCAAAAACTTGTCTGTAACGTCATGATTGCTGCTGATGGTTTGGTAAAAAAAATCATGTCAGAGGAGAGACACGTGGAGTTTATCTGGGTACAAAGGAAGCAACAAACGAGCAGAAAACATATAGACTTTCGATGGTTCACAGAATGGCTGCATAATGGCAAGGCCGGCGGTGTTGTCAGAAAACTCCCTCTCCACACCCATGGGAAATCCAAGCAGGCCTACTATTTTGTTCGCTGGGCTAGTTCCTAGTTATTCAATTTGGTTCAAATGCATAGTGGCACTAGGGGGAACACAAATCACTGGGGGGGGGGGGGGGGGGGCGAAATTCTGTAGAACACCAGTGTCCGAGCAGAGTGAAAAGCTGAGTAGTTTGGAAATCACACCAGCAAGTCTTAAAAGCATAATTTGAAGTTCTCCAACATGTTTAATTTCCAGTGGTACCTGTCCTGGGCTTGTATTCAAATTTCTAATGAGCAATCAAACTTATGCTACAGCCAGGCTTTTCAGTTACTCAAATAATTCAATGTCTTTGTTATGGTTATTCCTGACAGGGTTATTATGTATTTTGTAAACAGGACAAACAGTTTCTACCCCCCCCCCTCTTCTTTCTATAGAGCTGTTAATCTGATATTACTTCTGATAAAGGAGTTTGATCAAGTGTTTTACATCTTTTAATATTTTCTCCCCACCACATTAAACTGTTTTCTGTAGATTGGAATAATTGGAGGATCCGGCCTTGATGATCCCGATATCTTGGAGGGAAGAACTGAGAAATATGTTGACACGCCATATGGAAAGGTCAGTTTTATATTGTGAATTAGTTGAGTTAGAGTTGTATTAATATTTTTTATAATGCAGTTTATTAGTTAGAATAAGGTAAATGGTAAACTCCCCCTGGTATCTTCACCAGAACCAGTGCAGGGGAGCCACTTGTTATCCTGGGCCCTATGACATCACAGTATTAGACTGAACCCCAATGTGGATTAATCAAGTCATCCTGTCAACCATTCATCTTCAAGGGCCCCTGTAAAGTTGCGGCCCTTGCAGCTCAACCTTTAGTCTAGTGTGTATCAGAAAAGTTAAATCTAACTTGTTCTTTTGTGTATAATGCTGTTTTCTGTTCTTTTCCAACAGCCATCGGATGCTTTGATTGTTGGGAAAATTAAAAACGTTGAATGTGTGCTCCTTGCAAGGTGAGAAAGCACCTCTTACTTTATTGTTATGGCTTTGTTTATGTTATCTGTTAGCACCATCTAGTGACCATGCTTGGCACCATCCAAAGATTAAATGAAAGACCTGTTTATCAGTTTATGGTACAGATACCTCAGGTCCATTTTGAAAACTCTCACACATAGTTAAATCGACTCTCTGGATTCTACTGTGCATCATTTGTTGTCCTTGCTTCAGGCACGGGAGACAGCACACCATAATGCCGTCAAACGTCAACTACCAGGCCAACATCTGGGCGCTGTGGGAGGAAGGCTGCACCCATCTTCTGGTCACCACAGCCTGTGGTTCCCTCAGAGAAGAGATCCAACCTGGAGACATCGTCATGATAGACCAGTTCATTGACAGGTGGGTGGACTACCAGACACTTACCATTCTCCCATCAGAATCAGATCCCCCTCCCTGTATTTTGATCCTCAGCCCATTCGAGTTTACACTTGTCTTTACTACCAAAAACAAGACGGGATCTAATAACGGCATGGCTTCCCTGTGCAATCTGTAGCTATGTATAGCAACGTACTTGTGCATAGGTTGTGAACGACATTTCTGATCAGAGTACTTGCAAGCCAGTCTGGAGCTGTGCGTAACTCTTTAGGATGGGCAAGACTGACTAGCGTCGTCTAGGGACGTGTCGGAGGCATTTATCGATACGTTTATCTATTATTTTTTGCAATTAACTATACCTCCAACATGTTCAGAATTTGCGTCTAAGTCCTGAAGTTTCAAAGCCATGATAATAAAAAAACAAAAGAGACTTTATTTAAAGTAACCATGCGTTTACTTCACAATTCCTAGTCATGTCTGTTCATAGATAATAATCATTTGTTGTTTACTGTGTTGCTGAAACATCAATGAGAGTGGACAGGCATCGTCCTTGAGTGCATAGGGCTACACAACCCCCCAATGCTTTAGTTAATGATGAGTTGATCTGTCTGAACTATCAATCTGGACAAAGATACTGTTTAAAATTTTAAAACATTAACTCATTCACTGCCAGAATTATTTCTGGCGCGTTTGAACACTGCCATATTTTTCATTGAAAAAAAAAAAGTACTCAGGAGCCGAGATACAGAATTTTTAAGTTTTAAGTTAACAAGGAAGTGGATGGGAGTCTATATCTTCGAAAAATCATATCTCCGTGGTCTTTGGGTCAAAAAAAAAAAAAAAAATCTAAAAAAAAAAATTAATAAAAAAAAAATATTTTTTTATTTTTTTATTTTTTAAAAAGTCGTTTTAGTCGTTCTAGGCAGGCATGGCTTATGGACAGAAGTCGTTTTAGTCGTTCTAGGCAGGGAATGAGTTAAATGCTATGGGGAGAAGGAGGTGCTCTTTCCCTCCTACCGACTGTCTTGTGCTGTCATCGGAGTCACTGGGGTGATGTCTGGGTCATGATGGGTCGTCATATCGAAACCGAAGTATTACCATATTGCAGTATTACAGTCAGCGTTTTATCAACCACTTTTTTTCTCCATTATTTGTCATAGGTAATACTGAATGTAAAGGCTGATTTACATGCGTCAGTGTCGCTCACCGCAAATAGCAGGTCAAGCAGCGCATGATTGAACATCACGGACATGGAAGTGTGACATACAAACTTTATGCTAGATATTTTGCACTGCACTGTTTTTTCATCTAGTTTGTTGTAATCATCCCACATCACACTCTCATGTGAAGTTGGCAGCACGCAACATGAGGAAATGAAACTTGAGTAGCACGCACACGACCAGATGTGCACTCACACAACACAGTCTCTCGCACACACTGTTCCCTCCCATTTGGAAAACAATAGCTACTGTAAGTTTTTTTTTACATTTTGAATTGTCTGCACGAGTTGACTCTGTTCTAGAGGCCTTACCCCTTTAGTGCCACGCTGTAAAAACACAACTGTTTATTCAACTGTTGTTAGTCCAACTCCAGATATGGGAGATATGCCATGTCTGGGGGTGGGCTAACTCCCTGACATGGTGGTTATTGTTTATTGGTTAGCAGTCCATCTGTCCTTCATTCTGTCCAAAATGTTTGGATGAGCATATCTCCTATTCCATCATGGCCTATGATGACCAATTGGTGTCAGGATAAATCTAGGTAAGGTGGTGTGTCATGTACCAAATGTAGTTCACTGTGACACTTTGGGGGAGACTATGGATTGCCCTGCAATACTTTACTCTGTTATACTCTTTATTGTTGGTCGCTTGTAACTAGGTGATAAGATTAAGCTTATTCCAGTGTTGCACTCGTAAGTTGTTCTAGATAAGAGCGTCAGTTAAAATCCTAAAATGCAAAAAATGAAGTCCTCTTTAACATACTGTAAGGTCAGCTGCCTATATTATGAGCGGTAGGTGCCGAATGAAGGGGGTTCTGTTTTTGGAAAGGGTTTCCCAAAATGCCCTTGACTGGGACGGCAGCAGGTTTCGTCTCTGAAACCTTTTGTTCCCATTGAAAAGTTACTTGCTGACAGTTCGGGGAGAACTGGTACTCCCATCGGTAGTGTAGATACACTGGGAAGAACTGGTGCTGCCATTGGTAGTTATATACTGTACATCAAGGAGAACTGATACTGCCATTGGTAGTGTCGACACATCAAGGAGAACTGGTACTCCCAGTGGTAGCCAAGATATGTTGCATGAACACACATTTGCATGCTCTTCCTGCGCTCTCTCAGTCTGTGACTTCTTCGTTGTAAGGTATACACACTCGGAGATGTGAGAGAGAGTAATATCAGCCATGTACTTAAACCCTTTTTCAGACTGAATTCACTACTCAAACTCATGCGCTCTTAAATTGCTTGTTCTTTGTCTTTTTTTCTCAAGTTGGACATAACAGATGAGAGTACAATGACAATATGTTAGCTACATTGCTCATATTGTTCTCTGTATAATGCCTCATCACCCTGGTCATGAGATGCATACTCATTCTGTTCAGCTGGAAAGGAATGTAACCATTTTCAATACAGGCACCACTTTAACAAGTCCCTGTGTTGAATGCCTAATCACAGTTTATGCTTAACTATGTAACTTTTCCATGTGTTTACCATAGCCCATAGCAAGCCTCTTACCTATAGCTTGTACTCATGGGATTTACATTGTGTGCATTATGGTCATTGCCTCCAGTTTGTGAATGTTCGCATCATACTGCCCAAGGCAGAGCCACTGGCTTAACGGATATAATATTGTTAACTTAAGTATTATATGACTACTCCCATAAAGTATACATCATTCCAAACTTTAAAGAGCTACTCTGTGAGCAGAAACTTGTTGTAAACTAGTCTGTGTTGCCCACAATTGTTTTTATATCTATTCATTTTAGTGGGGAAAAAAGCAACATATAAAACAATTCTCATTGCTTTTAAAAGGTGGGTAATTGTGTGAGAAATGCCCTCAAAATTGAAACCATTCTGTTTTGTTTTGAATTTTGAGGTTTTAGGAATTCGTTTTTTGTTGAGATGAAATATTTCCCTCAAGGATCAATAGACTTTTATCACCTGTGACAAATATTTGAAACTTCATACTGGACAGTCAACTGGTTAAGGCTTTAATGGAAGGTTTGTGGAAGAAGAAATGTCAAAGTGTGTGAATGATAACGTTTATATTCTGTTCTGTTCTACTACACTCAATGTTGAGGAAAACGCAGTGACCAACCACCTAACATTGTACAGGGCAGTCAATGAATCTCTGAAGTAATTTAGTGAGCTTCCCACACATCTCACTGACGGGGGTAATGTTACAGTATACCTACAGTAGCAAGCCCAGAAAGTTTAGCGATGGCAGGTGAAGTCACTCACAGTCACTGTAAGCTATTTGTCACAGGTGATAAAAGTCTATTGATCCTTGAGGGAAATCTTTCATCTCAACAAAAAACAAATTCCTAAAACCTCAAAATTCAAGCTGATAGTGTGTGCCATGCACTTTGATGCAGTATCAACTGGAATCCAGTATTTATCCACATTTGTTTAACAAATTACGATCAAGAATATGTACAAAAAGCATAATGATGACATGTGATGCATCTCCCTCAACCATGCAGTGGGAAGGGAAGTAAAAAAATGCCTCATCCATTTGATATGTTTCCGAGCAGTGGACTAGGTTTCCTAGTTTGCCTTGGGCGCTGTAGCCATACAGAAGTATTGTCACTGTGACGTTCTCACTACTAGTAGCGTAAGTAAGATGGTTGTGCACTGAAATGTCACTACTGAGATATTTCATTCCTTAAGTTCTCCCCTTACTCTTCACTCATTGTATCAGTTTCTGTGGTTCGTGTGAATTCATAGCCCTCAGTTCACGCATGCATGTTTCTGTTTACATTCAGGTTTCAGTTGCAGCTGGTTGCTATCTTGAGCAATTCCACATAACAGCGGTATTTGTGGCCCCAGTGTTTGCAGCACAGTATATTTTGTACTCCAATATAATTAATGTTTAAAGAAAAATATGAACTAAATCAAGAGAGTTATTAAATATAGTCTTTACATCAAATCTGTTAAGATTGTATGGGAATAATATAATTCACCCAAGTAATTACCTCTGAATGTTCCTTTGTCTTTAACTTGGATCACACTTTATGTTCGTATACTGTAGCTTTTACAACTCAGACTTTATCAGGCAGTGCCATCTTACCTTCGTTTGTTGTTGTTATAACATGACTGCAGAGAGTTACTACTGTATGTGGGGACTGTGAACATCTATTCACTGTGAAAGGGAGTTGTTTTTTTGGCTTTTTCTGCCTTTATTGATAGTATACAGTAGACTGACAGAAAATGAGGACAGAGAGATGGGGAGTGACTCGCAGCAAAGGTTGTTGGGTTCGGGATTTGAGCATGGATTTCTACACAGAGAGCAATTCTTTGAATTCTTTCAACATAAAATGCAGCATTCAAGTTCAGGAGAGTTTGGAAAAGGCAATTCTCTCGAATGCTGCCTTCGGGTATGGCATGGAAAGGGGGCATTTGCATTTCTTTCACCCTAGTAAATGCTGAAGTCTGGAGAGGGCACTTTTTACAGATGGGTAAAAGGGCAGGGGGCAGGGGCTCAAAGCCCCGTCTATTCTATATGTGTGTATGTGCCTGGCCAGCATATATGTAAACAGTGGCAGGGAGTATATAAAGTGAATGAACAAAATGCTGATATAGCCCTTTAATCAGACTTCTTTGAATGACAAATTCAAATATAAATGGTCCTCTTAAAAGTAAATAAACAACTTCATAACATTGAGGTTTTAAACTTTTCTTTGTATTTGGGTTGACTTATTATACTAATATTGATTTTTGTACATGTCTACCACTTTGGAATCATATCACCCAGAATGATTTCAACGTGGCAGTTTGGAACTTCAATTAAGTAACCCTAACTGCCTAATTTATTATTGTGCCAGAACGGCCAGATCACAAGTTGTCTCAAGACACTTTACATATAGAGCAGAGACCCGACATTGTCCCACCCTGGGCAAGCATTCTGTGACAGTGGCAATGAAAAACCCCTTAACTGGAAGTAAGTTCAGGCAGACCCTAAAGTGTGCGGCGGCCATCTGTACATCAAGAGCAAGGAGAGAGACAGAGTGGGGAGACAAATGGAGACAGAGATACAAGTAATAGTTACAATAGCAGCAACAACACTAATACTATCAATGGCTACTATCTATGTTTAATTATTTTATAAAAATGTTTTACAAATACAAATGTTTTCGTCAGTTTCCCAATCTTCTGTGTCTGTGATGCAACATGTGTAATACTATAATTACTGAGTGAGCTACACAATACACATCTCCTTCTGAATTCCTAGTAATTACCACATACGACACCAGTGTATTCACTTGGTGGCTGATTGCATTGTTTTCGTAGGTGAGCACTAAATTGCTCCTTGGTGTTTAACATGGTGCCAGGAAATTGAGAATGTGTTTATGTTGCAGTTGCGTGGAGAAGCCAATGCAGCGCTAGAATATTCTCTCACTGACCTTTGTCTACTTCGAGTGAATTAAGCCTACATGTGACATTCAAGTAACATGAACTTAAGTGCAAATTGTGCACTCTTAGTTAGCTGATAGAACAGATTCCACTGAATAATTGAATAATTATCCCTGTGTAGTGAATAGTCATACAGCTGCATGACCCTAATCCTGTCGGTATGTATTTTTGTCAGTATGTGTTGCTGACTCGCTGCGCCAATGTCAACAAGATAAATACAGCTTTTTGTACTGCCTTTGGCAACTGAATTTCTATGGTCTGTTTATACCTGGTAAAGATCATGATTTTAATCTTTATTTTCAGATACAGTGTATCCCTTAGTGTATCCCTTAGTACATGGCCCATTCTAGAATTGCGGGTACATTTTCAGTATTTGCTAATATTAAACCTGTATGATTTAAGATATTTATTATGAAAATCTATTTACAAACAAACATTTATCAATTATGTTATGTAAAATGTATCCCCAATTCGAGAACAAGTTGTTGCTGTAGTTCCAACTTGCTGTACTAATGTAATTTCTTAGGCTATTGTTTCACTAACTGCTGCCAATATTCTCATCAGCATACAAACTCGCAGGTATACCAATACATTGATGCATGTCCGCATGCATGTATGCCCATGGTCACAAACACTTTTTCCTCAGTCCCCTTTTTAAAGTAGTAAAGGTTTATACTGTATGTATATTTATGTTTATGGGTATTTGGGTTTTATGACTAGGCCTACTAGTTGGCCAGTTTGTTTCTAGACTGATTTCAGTGTTTCACCCAGGTCCCCCCTATTTATAAATGACACAGCTGCTCTGTACTGCCATCACACTGATGAAGGCGTAACGCTGAAATGCGTTTGGTCTGCTGCCCTCAGAAGGACTTATTTGTGAATGATGGCATTTATTCTTTCTTTACATGGAATCCTTATTGAGCAGTGCACCCTGGAAAAAGTATATTGGACTGAGCCTTGTATTGGAGAGTTGCGTCACCTCGGGGGCAGAAAACAGCGCCGCGTGGTTCATGTAAACTCGAAATGGTGACAAACACTCATAGACTCCATTGCATTCCGTAAACTTCCGGTTCAGGGTTTTTTCACTATTCGCCAATAGAAGGCTCTGTAGAAGACTGGCCAGATGAAGTGAACGGAGGTGACGCAACTCTCCATATATGGTTCTGGGACTGAGTTGTGCCCTTTTTGTTTCTCTTTTGATCGCACACACTTTTAACAAACCCACACACAGAAAGACACAGGCAATCTCTTTGTTGACACAAATCCTGATTGACAAACTATTACTCAGTAGTTCTCAACTGGTCTCCTACGCGAACGTGTGTTTCCCCTCGCGTTTCAGTAGCCTCGCCCCCCTAGGCAATGCCATCGCCGAATATTATTTTCCACCACATAGTACTGCATGACGAGGGGCAGGGGGCGTGTCTACTGAAATGCGAGGGGAAACACACGGTCACGTCTCCTACTGGGACCCGCAGTCCCCCACAGGGACCCTCCTACTGGAAGTCAGATTCTTTAATTTACGTCCCAGTATTCCTTCATTTAGTCGACCTTTGTGTGTGACCTTTCCCGAACATTGCTCGGCCCACTGGTTGAGAAACCTTTGGATCGTAGTATTTGGGGGTCCCCAGCAAAATGTGTTAATACATTTTCACCCCTGTATCCATATTTTATACGTTGGCTATTCAAAAATAGCAGATGTACAAGCTCGCAGTGCGTCACTTCGTGCCATGCTGCAAGCTTGTACATCTGCTATTTTTGAACATTTTCGAAACATCTTGAAAGTGTTTGAAGAATTTTGTAGAATTTTGAATTTTTTAACACAAATATTCTCTTCTGGGGGTCCCCGCCACAAAACATTTTCAGATTGGGGTCCGCGCCCAAATAGATATTAATTTAGGGGTCCTTGGTATTAAAAAATTACACAGTATCAGTCAAATACAAGTCCAGACAGCAGCTCGTGATCAGGAAATGAGGACATGGCTTGTTTGAACTTGTTGGGACATGTCTCGCTGCCATGTGATCACATATTCCTGAAGGCATTACTTTTTCAATGCCACATCGATGATGTCATCGCCACTTTGTTTGTTTTCTGCTGCTCCACCTAAGCAGACCATTTGATTTTTTTATAATAGCACCTGCTTACAGTAGTTCTGTTTGGTACTATTGTGTTGATTTGGTTTTAAAAATGTTTTTGTGTTAAACATTACATAACTGGCTGCCATACACAAAACATTTGCTGTGCTTAGGTGTATTGCTTCATATGGTGATTTGCATTGAATGTTACAATTAGGCCTGTCAAAAAAAATCGATTCATGAATAAATCGCGATTCTTAATGCCACGATTTTAAAAATCGAATCAAAATATTAAAATCGATTTTTTTGAAAAAAAAAAAAAAAAAAAAAACTTTTTTTTTTTTTTTTTTAATATTTTTTTTTATAAGTTAGTACCTTTTTCACTGGCAATTTGTCTGAAATCAATGTCAGAAAGACTGCCTGACATGATCTGGCTGCATTGAAGTGTATGATTCAACTTTTCATGGTGAAAATCGCAATAAATCGCAGAATCGAATATCAATTAATCGCAGAATCGCAATTTTAATCGAATCGGCACCCTAGAAAATCGCAATAAATCGCAGAATCTAATCGAATATCAATTAATCGCAATTTTAATCGAATCGGCACCCTAGGAATCTATTTTGAATCGAATCGTGAGGTAAGTGAATCGTGACACCCCTAGTTACAATGCTAACTATAGTAGGTTTCTTTATCTTGGCCTGACAGGAATGTTTTAGACATTTGATAATGAACGCTTTTGGAAGCAATTTTTGGCAGCAGAATGTAATGACAATGTTAACTCCTTGCCAGGGACACAAGATAACACAGCCTCTAATAGTGAAAACAAGTATTGTAGTCAGCCCCTAGTTGGTCACATGCATGCACTCTCGTGATGGCTTCCCTCCAGCGCCACTAGTGTTAAGAGAGGCGGTGAGGTATGTTTTTGCCCTGTGCTTGGCACAGAGCCTGGTGGAACTCCACCGACACAGCGGAGTGTCCGTCTCCATGGAGATGGAATAACCACAGACTCCAGGATGCCATTGTTCTCTGTGTTTGCTCCCCCAGTCCTGGTGGAAGAGGGTCCCTGTCCTCACCAACATGCCACCACCATCACGTGAAAGTTCTTGTCCCGACCTCCAGGACATGGAACATGCCATCATAGGGAGACCTCAGCGAGCCGCGTTGAGCATCGTGGCGGATGAAAATGTACTCTGTCGAGACTACACATGAGACTAAGCGAGGACGTGGTGAGCTGTGGGAACTTGTGAATTATGGACCTTCCTATTTATCGGATTGCCTGTTGAAGTATGTCCGAGGCCGCCCCCTCAGGTCACTCGGTGCTGGATTGCTGACGGTGCCACCGACAAATGGCAAGAGACATGGTGATGCTGCCTTTGGTAGCTATATGTGCTGAGGATTTGGAACATACTCCCCCTGCATATTAGGAGCCTTCCTCAGTTGACGGCTTTTAGAGGCAGCTAAAAACTAAATGACTAATGTAAAAACGCAAAAGTGCTGCGTGATGACATAGATAGACCTGTATGAATATAAATTAATCTTGATTTCATTCACCTGTGTGATTCCCATAGCTGCATTACTCATTTTAAACTTAATCAGCACACTAAAATATGTATCTGAAAACGTTTTAGGTTAGAAATAAGCAACGTAGTAACAAACATGCAGCACATTGGCTGTCCTTAAGGAGCTTGCGCCTGCCAGCTACAAACACTAGCACTCTGCTCCACACAGCTGCTGTGAGTGAGACTCCAATGGGCCATAGCCTGAAGGGATGGAACCTTCTGATTGGTTGCAAGGCCGTTTCAGACTGAAACGTCAAAATAAAATTACAGAAAATGTAATTTCACTACGTCTTTGACTGATCTCCTTTCAACTGATTTTACCCTTTTTAATTTCACTGTATTAATTTCACTCTCGACTAGATTTTCACTTACCGGTATTGTTTTGTTTGACCTGTGTTTTTAATTTTAGTCTCCAATTTCAATGTAAAGCACTTTGTTATTTGTTATTATATGTATAAATTACATTTATGTCTGAAACGTGCTCTACAAATAAAGATTTTGCAAAGCTTTCATGGTCTTATGGATTTGAAATGGTATCCATGTCATGTTTCAGCGAGAGTGATCCAATGCTTCATGTACTCAATGCACCCTATAAGTCCTACAAACAAATCAAACAATCTGTTCTCATCTTATCGTTAGGTATGAGTGCATTTTGGACCTTTATGCAATACATGCATACGAATACATCTTTACAAACTGTCTTTGATGACAATTTTTTAGATCTTAAGATGTTTTTTTAATCCTGCAGTCTGAGCTGAGTTAAGGTGATGTGGTATTTTTAGTTACGGTTATTACTGCTTAGTCACATCTTCTAGACTTTTTTTCTCCCAAAATGATTGCAACAGCAGTGCACTGACAATGCCGAAAACATACTTAACACACTTAACAACAAGACAATGTATACCGTAGTGCAGAAATCATCTGCTCTTCGTGTACTGTCAGACTTGTTCTGCTACTAAGTGAAGGTATTTGCTTATTTAAATACACTGTTCAGTTTGCTATTCATACTCAGGTCCCATGTGTTCGATCAATATCCAAAACAGTCTTGAAGGTTAACGGCTGCATTGGTGTTCATTGATTTCTGCTTGTGAAATGTTCTGTATCAATCATACCACTGTTAATTTGACTTGCAATAATCTCCAGAGATTAGTGTCCGCCATATTCGGGAAGGGAGCCGAGCCTTCTAATGCATTTATGTCTATTTGGAGCAGACGGTCTCTCCACTATTACAATCATGACAACTCCCTGAATTTTCAACAGATTTTCAAGCGGATAAGTTTGTAACAAATGCCAGACATGGAGTTATGGATCCAGTAGGCCTATACTTGGTTACATCTAAAATGCATATTTCCATACCAAAATACTCTTATCTAATCCAATTAACAGTATTAGTCAGAGCATTTCTGTCAGTTCAGTTACTGGAATAGACAATATACATGAAATATGCAGGCCACATTATACAATTGCCTTTTCTGTCTATATCCAACAACATCATCATGCTATTCAGGTCAGAACATAGCTATCTATGGACGTTTTTAGGTCCAAACAATGAATACCACAATTAAATAAACAACAATGAATTAATTATGTATTATAACATTTGTTATCAACTTTGAAAGACTGAAATAATTGACCATCATTGAGGTTTCTTTTTTTGTTTTTACAAAAACAGCAAATACAAATGAAAGCGGTTTCAGACAGTCAGTGTATTTTAATGGCACTGAAAAAGACAGTTGAAAGCAATTATAACATCAAAGTCGCAGAGAATTATTATATATGGTTAGTAAGTAAATAAATAAATAAAGTATAATAATAAATGATACAAATCCCTGGAAGATAACTATTTTGCACAACTTTTGCCGTGTTGCCACTCTGTAATTTATAGTTTGACGACGTGGTGAACCCTCAATTCGTAAGAGTAAGACACAAATAATTATAATAAGATAACATGATGGCTGTTGAACAACACATCTTCGTAAAATCCGATTTATTTCACAGATCCGAGTGTGGAATTTGGCAATTTCCAACTAACTACACTAGTTGTTGCGCGGCCTCTTATGAGCTTGCCTTCCCAAAAATGGCACCCGCAGATACAGATGCCCCAGAGTCGGAGGAGGCATCTACCTTTTTATGTCTATGGTTTTAGCCACAACATTTTCCCTCTGCTCCACCAGGACGACCAAGAGAAGTCAGACACTGCATGATGGACGAACAAGAAGTCCTCCAGGCGTGTGTCACATCCCCATGGCAGAGCCCTTCTGCAATAGGACCAGAGATGTGAGTGGACCACCTCATCAAAGCCCCTTCCTTAATCTCAAACCAGTGGTTCCCAACCCTGGCCCTTTAAAATAAAATACTACTCAATTTGTTTTGAAATGACGAGGCAATGTGTTAAATGCTGCACTAACTAAAATCGACTTAAATGTGGTTAAATGATTTTTAAGGTTGGAACATAACTCTATGTCACTATGCAAATGAACTCCACCCAACTGTGTATCTATATCATAGCTTTTTATTTATGTTTTTTAAATCACACTCACTTGAATTTGTAATCTTATTTCAGTTATCAGTTATTTTAGTCACTCTATTTTATCTCTATGCTTCTATTTGAGCACAGCTGAAGTGAATCCCCTCCTCTCCATCTGAGTTTAGGTCTTAGTGGAGGTGGCACGGGGCCTGGGAGTTAAGTGCCACACACGGGGCACTGTACTGACCATCGAGGGCCCCCGGTTCTCCTCGCGCGCAGAGAGTCTGATGTTCCGGCAGTGGGGCGCTGATGTCATCAACATGACTACCGTACCAGAGGTGGTTCTGGCCAAGGAGGCGGGGCTCTGCTACGCCAGCATCGCCATGGCAACAGACTATGACTGCTGGAAGGAACACGAGGAAGCGGTGAGTGCAGTGAATGAGAGAATCGTCAATCATTTGTTACACACACATACAGGAACAAGCAGTGAAATTATGGTGTGGCATGTCCCGCAAGAGTGTGCTAACAACAGCAATACAATATACAAGATGATAACGGAGAAGACACTGGATTGTAATGAAATAATAAAATAAATAAGATAAGACAAAAATAAGGTTAAACATAAGGTTACAAAGTACAGTTAAGACACACTAACCCTGTTTAAAAACCTCTACATTGAGGAATATGCAGAATTGGGTAGGCAAGTATAATAGAATACACGTTAAGGTAAGGCACATCCATATATACATCAAGTAAACGTATGTACTGTATATTAGTGCAAGTAACTGTGTGAGAAAAAACAAGCATGGTTATTTACGTTGTTCTTGTTGTTTTGTCCTTGTTTGTGAAAGTGACTTGTAATGAGTTCCAATAGCAAAATTCTTTCTTTTCTTTATTATGATTTACTTTATTTTGCCAAGTCCAGAGGGGGGGGGAGCTTACTCGTATTAATGTCTGTTGTCCGGAGGTTTGTCCTGAACTGCATTCTACACAATAATATCAGACTGGTAACCACTGAATTCTATTGAGAAGAGTTCAAGAAAACAGAACGCATTGGGAAGATTCATGGCAGATTTTCATGGAGTTTTCACACAAAGGCTCTGGAAAAACTCCACCAGCCCATTTAAAATACGTAATCAGAAGTGAACAGACACATTTTATACATAGTTGAAACAAGCAGTAAATGGCAATTTAAATAAATGGCAATCCAATCATCTTTAAGGTTTTTTAAAGTCACTTTAAAGTGTATGCCCATGTAAGCACATGGCCATACAAAAGCACATGGAAACCAGTGGAAATGTGCTTGCCAATGGGAAGAACTCGAGACAATTTGTTTTCACTCTATAATATATTTTACACAATTTGGTATTCCTAAACTGAAAAGCAGCTAATAATCAAGCCACCTGAAGCAAAAAGGTGAATGTGCCCTTGGCCGGAACTGTCATTAAGTTTAATGAGGCTGAACAATCTTTCTCAGAGCAAAGACCAATTTGGTGTTGCCACACAACGGGGATACATAATAATGGTATTTTATAAAACAGAAAGAACACTTTGTTTAAAAAATGGTACCTCACACTTGCTCCTTACTGTCAAAATGAGCCCTTGTGAACCTTTCTACACAGGCTCTTATCTGTATACTGTAAGCAGACGCAGTCCAAACGGTTAAGACATTCTTGTACCTTTTTTAAAATGATTTGTCTGTGTCAGTCTGACAGTCTGGGAGCGATCTCAGTGTCCGGCCCAACCCACACACCGCCCACATCAACGGCAATCCTGACTTCCTAGTTCCCGCAGCTGACCTCTTCTACCTCCTGTAGCAGGAGGCTCGCCACATCCTTCCGCCCACCACCAACACATAATCCCTCCCCCCGCCTCCCCCCCAACCGGTCCTACTATCTCCGGCCCTACATCTCCTCTCTCACCCTCCCAGACACTTGCCCCCCTCCATTTTCTCCTCCTCTCCGTCCACCACTTTTCCCTCACTCCCCCCCACCAGTACATATTATGTCCTGCCCTCCCTCCCTCTGTCCCCTATCCCCTCCCATCTCTCGCTCTCGCTCTCTCTCACACACACACACACACACACACACACACACACACACACACACACACACACACACACACACACACACACACACCCTCAGTCATCTCTCTTGCCAGCCTCCGGTGTGAACCGCTGCCAGAGGAGATTGAGTCAGACTTGAGTCATCAGCTTCACACTCTCCTTCCGTCTATGCTCCAAGGGATAACCACAACATCATTATGAAACCAGGTTCTTCAGAAACTGGGATTGGAAAAGGAATTTGACTTGTTGACATTTTCCTCTAATGGAGGCAGGGGTATTTCACAGTTTCACAATGACTTTATTGTCATTTTTAGACATTAGTGCACTGAAACGGTACATTTCACTGGGAATTTAATTTAATTTAATTTAGAATCATCTAATCCTCTAGTGCAGTGATTCTCAACCTGTGGGACAGAAGGATTTTGCAATTGGGCCCCAAATAATTGACAAAACACTAAGAATGTATTGATATAATATAAAATAAATAATGCAAAATAAATGTCTTGCCATTTCTTATTTAAAGTGAGTTTTCATTGTGATAGAACATAAAGTAACAATTATACTACATTAGTTCCTTTGATCCAAGATGGAACACAATCGATGTATTGATCATTAAAAACATTAAACATGCTCTGAAAATACCACTTAAAAAAATACCACTTAAGTGGTCAGATGGGTGGGCCACGATCTCTGTTTTTCCGATTCATTAATTGCATTAAAAAGCACAATTTTATCATTTAAAACTAATATTTGTCATGTAAGGATAAGGATAATTCCTTTTAACAGGTCGTTCATGAAAGTCCTTGCGGTCTTGTTTCCAATGAGAACCTGTGAGCAATTTGGGGTTAAGAGTCTTGCTCAGGGACAAATTTCATTTCATCGACACATATGCTGGCCTGGCCGGGAATCGAACCTGCGGCAACCAGGGCCTCTGGCTCCTTAGGCGGACTCACTAACCACTCAGCTATGGCCGCCCCATGTGGCATATCCTGGCTGAAACACAAGCGCTCCTCCTTCCCTGTTTCTCAAATTGACCGACCGCCCTGTGATTTTGCAAAATCCCTGGTGCAAAACCACTGATTTCTTCAATTCACTGTAACACATCTTCATTTTCGTTCCTTTCCATCCCTGTCTTTGTAGGTCTGTGTTGACAATGTGATGAAGACGATGAAGGAGAATGCTAACAAAGCTAGTAGCATCCTGCTCACCGCTATCCCTCAGATCTGCCAGATGGACTGGACTCACACCATTAAAGCCCTGAAAGTAAGCTGTGTGTGTGTGTGTGTGTGTGTGTGTGTGTGTGTGTGTGTGTGTGTGTGTGTGTGTGTGTGTGTGTGTGTGTGTGTGTGTGTGTGTGTGTGTGTGTGTGTGTGTGTGTGTGTGTGTGTGTGTGTGTGTGTGTGTGTGTGTGTGTGTGTGTGTCCGCTGGACCTATTGTTGGCGTCAAAACCTTTGTGCACGCTGCTAGTAGGCCAGGGGTGTCCAAACCTTTTTCAAAAGGGGCCATATTGAAAATACCGTATGGCATAACACCATACCAAAGTCACATACAAATTCATCTTATTACAATTTATTTATTTAACTATAGTGCAATATAATAGTGTGTGTGTGTGTGTGTGTGTGTATATGTATATATATGTGTATATATAAATACATTAAAAAAATACTATTTACCACCTTTTTTCACATGCATGAACTGCATTGCTATTATATTTATACTCCAATACGTCATTTGTCTTTTGTTCCAATGGCAGTGTACCCAAATGTAACCACCATGTGTTAAAAGGACAAATGGAATTACAATAAAATAAATACAATTTCACATCTTGAGAATGAGACAACAAGGAACAAGCAGTTAGGAATTAGAGATTATTATGCTGAGCCTACCTGCTCAGGTTAATTTCAAAACATTGAGAAACTTCAATGTACGAATTTCACATGACTACACTTGCGGGCCATAAATGCTACATTTTAGAAATAAATATATACAGTATATAAAATATGCCCTCCTGCCATGATCGGCTCCCGGGCTCGTTAAATTGAAGAATCTTACTTTATCTCTTGGATACCTTGAAGGTGAAGGCCTCCCAACATACTGTACACAAACAAGCATGTTTATGGAAGGCACATGGGGGTTAAGATCCCTTTTTCTGTTGTAAAGTTGTTTACTGAACCTTTTATCTGCTTTTGAGTCCAACAGCCCAAGCGTAAGGCAATTTACACATGCATGCGGCCTTATGTAGTATCGTAACTGACCAGTCAACTATTCTAAGCATCTGCCTTTTGCGTTTTGTATTGCAGTCACAAGCTCAGTCTTCAGTAATGCTTCCAAAACACTGAGTGAAGCAGAAACACATTAACAGTAGAGAACGTTTCACCTCCCAGAACCATCACTGTCAACATCACTATCACCAACCTGAAACAATGGATTCTACATCTCTCTACATGGGGGTTTGTCGTCTATCACAATCAAGTGCCTGATTTAACACGGAATGCATGTTTATTATTGTCTCCAAGAACTTAGCTGGAACTTTTACTGTGTCTTTTTCCTCCTTGTGCGAAGACATAATGGGACAACAATTTTGACCTTACCAGTGACCTTGCAGCAACAACCACGCAAGGCATGATATATTTGGGTCAGCAGCATCTTTTCCAAGATAACCAACATTTTGACAAATCAACTTTAGTCTTTGAGGTCTTCTTGAGATTATACAATATAAGATTATACAAGAAAATTATTTTTCCTGAATTTATATTTTTTGTGGTGTAAAAATCTGTATTTTTTATCCATCATTGCACGAGACGTGATGAAAGATAACGCGGTTAAAGAACAAATGATTTAACTGCTCTCAGTGCTACAGCGAATGCTTCAGTGCTCTTAAGTGGCATGTGATGTCTTAAAACTTAGATCGATTTGCATGATTTACATAATGCATTTTGAAACCAGTAAGCAGAGCTCGACCAAGATTGAGGGCATTCCCGTTATTGCTGCTGATGTGTTAAACTTTTCCTCCATTTTAACTTCTGAATATGTGCTTCTTGACATTTGTTTTGATATGCAGTTCTGAAACACTGTATATCAAAACAAACTATTCGACTATTGGGCTCTTTTGGTGTGCAACGTTTCACTACATGTATGGCAGAATTGTTTTATTTTTTTTAATAGATTGACCAAAGTGCTTGCACGAATGCAAAATGAGAATAGGTGGCTTTAATACTATAATTGTAAAATGTTTTCCATTCTGTAAATTGGTGGTTACAATGGTAATTTAATAATAATAAAGGAGATGTTACTGAATACCTCCTTTTGGTACACTGGCCTGCAGTGGCAAATAGCAGTAATCTTATTGTTTTTCAATGTCAAATGTCATGACTAGGACTTAGATTTTATATTAACACATTATATCTATAGATACTGCTATACAATATACTATCTTTATACTACAATATGCTATACCAATTTTAATTTTGTCAGGCCATGCACTAAACTTTGATGTATTATTTTCTCAGTTTGATTAGTCACGGTTATTGGTCACAGTTATTGCTAGTGTGTCACTATATTTCTAGTCGTCTTTTAATTTGAGAACTTATCACATACATGAAATATCACCAGAATACATAACCATATTACAGCCCCTTGCTGTCCATTTATTTTTGCTTGTCCACACAAATTGTGTCAAAGTAAATAAAAACTGCAATTTATTTAACATTTTTTCTGTCCTTTTCTAATGCTTGTTATAGACAATAAATATCTGATGTCCAACAAAAGGTTTCTTATCTATGGCTACATTTGATAAATTACTATTTCACACACACATTAAGCACATCCATTGTGGTGCAGGACAAAATAAGTTAAAATATCAAAAAGAAAACTCTTCTCGGCAGCTTGCTGTGCAAAACACGTACAATGTTACGCCCACAAGTCAGGAAGAACTTGTGAAACTTATTTCAGTTTCGCTAAGTAAATGTGATCTTTATCAAGAATCTGTTCTGTGGACTTTTCCTTTATTTTACATTTGATAAGTTGCAAGCTGTAGCGTGGCAGAAAATGACTTGAGCTTAAACACTTTGCAATCTGAGTCTCTTCAAGTGCAAATGGTAACTTATTTTTAAGGTATTTATGCATTATTAGATGCCATTGATATAGGCACAGAGAGGTGGTGTCATGAACCAGATTCCAACCCATGATGTCCTTCCCGGGTGTTTGCTGGTTCCATGGTCAGGCTGATTTTCTGGAGCTGAGAAAAGAGTAAATAGTTGGGCCCTGGACTCAACTCTTCCCAGAGTATATTCACAGCTGCAGACATTTTGAAAATAAAATAAAATGGATACTTAACTGCATTTGGTCCAGAACTGGCACCTTGATTATTTTAGCAGTCCTAAATGGCATTTGACAGTTGAATACTATAATTATCCCACCAGCTCTTTTAACATTTATTTAAGCTTCATAATCATATATTTTCTAAACTGTAAATGTGTTTGCAGTAGTTGTCCAGATACACCACTAAGTGGAGCTGCTGGGCGGGGTCATAAAAAGGTAGTGCTCTGGCACTATAGACATATAAACTGTTATTTATTCAACTGATTAGTATTAAGCATTAACACATTTATCAACGCTATAATCAAATGATTGTTTTAAGGGTCTGTTGTGGATATGAGGTCATGGTGTGGAGTTATAAATTATACCAATAGAAGAATGTGGCTATACAGTAAAATCCAGTTAATTTTAATGTATTGACCCTTACATGTTTCCTTTTATTATGTTTTTTCTAGTCCTATGCCAAATGGCAAATATTTCCTCAAAAATAAAAAATAGTATCCATTGCAGTCAAAGTGGTTAAACATTTTTTTTTAAAGATTAATTATATGTGCACCCTATAGCATCACTATGTTGTTTTCCACAGTATGCCATTTAGCCTAAAGTAATTTAAACTGTCGTTTAGGTTGCAGTAGCCTATTTACCCTTTTAACCTCTGTAACCATTAGGCTATAATGTAAGCATAGCGCTTTAGGCCTACACATAATTTGGTGGAAATTAATTTGCGATGTTTCGTGTTGCGGTTGGTGGGATGAATTCATCCCAGTTGATTTAACAAGGCTATTTTGTTGGTATCAGGAGGTTGGTTCAGCACAACTCTCACTTTTCCCCCAGTAGCCCAGATGACTACACTGAAACGTGTTTTGCAAGTGGCGCATTAATGTGTCAGAGTGTGTGTGATGTGAAATAGCAGCTTATTGAAGTGTCCAAACATTTCGCACCCATGTTCCAGAGTTATTTGTGGGTTTTATCAATTGTCTGCCACTGGTTGATAAGGAAGACCAGCTAACATTGAACATTGGGCGTTTCTCGTCTATATCGCATACAGGCTATCTTATAGTTAGGCATGGCTAATGCATATCTCGTGTTATTAAGTGTATTATAGTGTTAACTATTTCGATTGTCTGTTCCTATAATATCCTTCTTGTCACTACAAAAAGAGTAGGCTATTCAGCTGCATAAATAGGCCGACCGAGATGGGATCAATAACATTGATGAAGTGTGTTTTAAAAATGAAGGCTAAAGGAGACGCCCATTGTGCTATCTCAGACTAGACACTGTATAGGTCACTGAGGTTCATCTTGTGTTTTAAAAACAATGCAACTATTTTAGTTTTTCACCCCATAATTAACGATTTAACGTTAATTTTGTAAAACCAAGGCAAAGGGTGTGTATACGGGAAATGTGTGTGTGTGTGTGTGTGTGTGTGTGTGTGTGTGTGTGTGTGTGTGTGTGTGTGTGTGTGTGTGTGTGTGTGTGTGTGTGTGTGTGTGTGTGTGTGTGTGTGTGTGTGTTGAAATATAGGCCTATAAATAAATAAGATGATGGCAAAGTGGGTAACTGAGGGGTCACGTCTAATTTTACATCAATTTAGGCACCTGCTCAAAATCGACCGACAGCAACAGCTCATTAGAGGCGACAATTAAGCACAATTTAATTCCTAATCCAAATAAATGACCACCATGGATTTCTTCATGTCAAAATTACAACTTTTTATTTTAATGTTGCATTTTATTAAAGTGCATAAATAAGCTTTGAATATGTTTATATGAAATGTAAGTCAATGATCAGAAGCATTGACCGTCAAATAGACCTAAAATTCATGGATCTGCTAAAAAAAAAAAAAAAAAAGCGTCTTCATAATCATACTTGCAGGACAGAATATTGTTTGATGGTTTTTACTGTTTGGTAAATTATAAAACTGCAAACTACAGGCCTAAGAAAAATTAAAAGTTACATCTGCCCAATAGAAATGGGTCTAATAGCTGAACAGCAACAGACATAGCCTACCGCATCACCTAATGGTAGATATAGTAGGCCAACATTAGGCTAATTAGGTAGCCTACTCATAAATATATAAAGGTAATATTATCAAATAATAACCGTCATTTCTAAAAAGTGCTTGACGTATAGGCGGCCCATGCATTTCCAAATAAGAGGCATTCCGCCGAACAGTCGATGCTTAGGCTGAAGGCCTCAGAAGACACGGGCCCAGTTTCCCAGAAGTTCTTCTTTTTCTTTATTTCTTTCCTTCTTCCGTCCTTACTTTCTTTTCAAGAAAGAAAAAATTGTCCCAAATTGTTCATTATTGTCTTTACAAAACTGGTTCTCAACCTTTTCAGGCCTCGACCCCCCCAAAATAATCATATTTGAACTGGGGACCCCCCCCCCCCACACACACACACACACACACACACACACACACACTCTGATAAGCAATTGGCATTACATTTTGTTTGACTCGGTTCCACAGATAAATATTGTGAAAATAGCAGATCTAAGTTCACAACGCCTGGCAACGCGAGGCGTTATGAGCTTGTAGATCGTCTATTTTCATAATATTTGACAATTTGGCCAATGTTTGACCCGTTTTTTTATGAGGTATTAAAAGGTCCTTAAATTGTCACTTCACTCTCATCTGGGACCCCCCCCTCCCAAAAAAAAAAAAAATCATGTGGGGGTTCCCCGACCCACAGGTTGAGAACCACTGTCTTTCTTTACTAACACTCCAGAAACGTGGCCACCACATCCTTGTGTCCTGACTCCGTGGCCAGGTCCACGGCCAGACAGTGCCACTTGTCTCGGACGGTGGGGTCGGCGTGGTACTGCAGCAGCACCTGCACGGTGTCCACAAAGCCCGTCCTGGCCGCGTCGTGGAGCGGGGTGGCCCCGGTGTGTCTGTCAGTGACGTTGGGATTCGCTCCGCGCTCCAGCAGGAGCTGAGCCACCGCCGTGCTTCCCATCATCATCACCTGTAATAGGAGCAAGAAGTTATCAGTGGTGGTAAAAGTAGGCTACTCACATTTTTTTTTACCTAAGTAAAATACTGCAATGTAGAAATACTCTGTTACAAGTGAAAAAGTCCGGAATACTCCCTAAATAAATTAGTAAAAGTACAAAAGTATTGGCCTACTTAAAGTACCAAAAGTAGAAAGTACTCATTATGCAGAATGTTCCATTTAACAAGTTTTCAAATGTATTACAATCTTTTGAAAATAGCAGATTTACAAGCTTGTAGATCGGCTATTTCAAATGGCCTAAATGTATAGTGTTGAAGTGGTTAATGTATGTTTTTAATAATAATCAAAATCTACAAAGTAACTAACTAAAGTTTTCAAATGATTGTAGTGGAGAAAAAGTATATTTGCCTCGCTCTGAGATGCAGTGCAGTAGAAGTAAAATGACTGAAAATCGGAAAAACTCCAACTCCAGTAAAGTAAAAATATCTCAAAATTGTACTTAAGTAGTACTTGAGTAAATGTACTTAGTTGCTTTACACCACTGCAAGTTAAACAGTATGGTTTTTGGTTTATGTCCATTCATCAACCACTCAAACCCTTAGTAAAGTTTTTGGCTAATGAGAAGAATATGGATGCTGGGGTTCAAGTAGTTAATATTAATCATATTCGGTGAAGGTGTCCCTGACAGAAGCAATGCAAATATCTGTGAAGTTAATTTGCATTGGACCGAGAATAGAATGCAGCCTGTATAGGCTATACTGTACGCACTACGCAGTGTGTTTTTGTTGTAGTTCCATTGTGGAAGACAATCATTTTATAATGGCTACTTATGTTTATCTTACACGGCAGATAAATCCAAATAGAGAAATGAAACCCTCTTGAATGTTGATTCTCTTGAAACAGGCCCATTTTGACCGACTCGGGTGATAATAAAATGCTGGATTAGAGCCACATGGCAATGTCAATTTTATTTAGCAAATTTCATGTAGGCCTATAAGCTCAATGCGCTTTCCATTGAAAGACAAAAGATGATGAACATGAGTAACATAAGCAACATAAATATAAGAATGTAGCCTATAAGCATGCAAAAAACATAATCAATGAAGCACATTTAACATTACTTAAACATAGCCTATACCACAAAGCAAGAAAAAACACAATCAAATAGATATCTATTAATTATGAACTAGCCTACAGTAGGCCTAAGCGAAAAAAATAACAGGTTTTGGGGATTTGGGTGTGACTTGCATCACCATTTAAAGTTCACATGTCCCTTAAATAGCCTATATAGATGTAGTTGTATTAACACGAAAAGGTAACATGAGGGTGAGAGAGTTTTTCTTGTGTTTTTTCCAATTCCGATAACGGAAATAACTGTATTAAATTGTTTAAGCCATGGCACACGTGACATTATAGGCCTACGCATCATTTTGGCACGATATAGCCTATATGGCACGTCTAGCTCTTTATACCACAAGTGGAAAACTTTTGTTTAAGCCACTAATCTTATAATCTGAACGGAATCTTATTGATTACAGGCTATACTCACAGCCAGGCAGCATTTACTGTGTTTGTTTCAGTGAGAATGACTGTTCAGATGACGGATACATGTTTACAACTATGAAGATACATTGTATCAGTATCAAAAACATGCATTATAGTGTTCAAGTTGTGACTGTGTGACCCCCAAATAAATATGTAGCCTATTTGTCCACGGACCCCCCCCCCCCCCCCCCCCCCATCTGAAAATGTTTTGTGCCAGGGACCACCCCATATACAAGATTTGTGTTGTTAAAATGTTTCAAAACATATTCCAAGATCCCAGATCTACAAGCTCACAACATGGTGTATCGGCTATTTTCAAATAGCCCATGTGGGTTTAACCTGTTAACAATCCTGTACAATTTATTAAATATACACAGCATACCCAAAGTAAATTGACAGTGAAGATGACGGATACATGTTTACAACTGAAGATACTTTGTAAATAATGTATCAAACATGGCACATTGTAGTCATGATGTTGCGACTGTGTAACACTGACCTGAAGCGCAGTATAGCCCTGGCGGTTCACCCCGTTGACATCCGCACCGTTCAGCAGCAGATCCTCCACCGCGCTCACGTTCCCTGTCGCTGCGGCCGTTGACAGATCATCCTGGAGTGTCATCTTCACCATGAGAGAACAAACAAGACCCTATAGGTAGATGATCTGAAGGGAAAATATAATATAATAATATGCGACAATGCACGTAGAAATAATAATATTCCCCAGTTGACGCCTCCTCGACAGCTGCCGTTCAGTGCATTATTCGGACGTCCGGACGCTTGCTTTATGGCTAGAATAAAGTTTAAAGGCTGACAGGCTGACGGACGGACGGTGGTGTGTGTCTGGGCTTGCCTGCTTTGAATGGGGCGACGTCATGGTGCTGCTGCAGTGCCGTGCGCATGCGCAGTGCACATACTAGCATGACAGCGTTGTATCGAGATGCAGGCAGCGACCATAGTTATAATATATCGGCAGCGACCGATATGTTGTTGTCCCCCTTCCAAACCAGTGTTGCCATGTCTGCTTCATTATAAGTAAGCTGCCTTCCCAGAAATGTTCACCAGCTCTTGTATACAAACGGGAGGGGCGAGAAAACTTAACAACTTAAAAATTATAAGTGACTTTGGGCTTGTTTTTCTGTAAATTTGCGTCTTGTTGGGCTTGTTTCTAACGTATAGTTGCTTGTTCGGTCTTGTTTCCTTCCTAATGTTGTTTAAACCAGTGGTTCTCAAACATTTTCAACTCAAGGACCTCCAAATAAATATGTATTTGTCCATGGACCCCCCCACCCCATCTAAAAGGGTTAGGGTAAGACCCCTGTATAAGATTTGTGTTGTTAAAATGTTTCAAAAATATGTTTTACATTTTCAAATAGCCTATGTATATAGGTTTAAACTAAGGTCTCAGTTAGTCGCTTATTTTGCTAAATCTGGCAACACTGCTTCCAAGACGGCTGACAGTGCTGACTGCTGACCCGGGTTGAGCTTTAGTCTCCGCAGCTGCTTGTAATGTGACAGCAGACCTCGTCACCTCCACATTAGCCTCGATCTACAGGCTTTTATTTGTTAGTTTTGCTCAAAAATACCTCCACATTGATTCCCAACCGTCGTCACTGTTTTAAGTAGCATACCAATCATGGATAGTCCAAGTTAGGCTACTTATTACTACATTATGTTGCAGAATTGTGAGCTAATATCAACGTTGCTACTTTACTGTGTTGTGCGCTATACCTATGTCATCCAGCAGGTGGTTGTCATGGACTTTTAGTTTGTAGTCAGCAGCCACACATTTAAACCGTCCGTCCACACCAAGCTGCAGTGCAGCACATAACTATAAATACATTGTTTTAAAAATCGTTCTAAAAACTCAAGTGATGGTAGAGTCCATACCACAACTGTGGTGAATGGTATATAGACAGTGCTTCTGGCTGTGGACAGGGCCTTAGAAGAAACAACAGTAAAAATCCTGAATGTTTCAGCCAAATATACGAACATATGAAGCTGTCTTGCCAAGCAGTATAGGCCTAAAGTACAGTAACTTAACATTCATTAATTCATCCATCTGCTGTAGACCACACTGTTGTAGCTTTGGTATGCAAGTTGAGATGGAATTGTTATAGGCTATATAGCCTACAGTGAAATCCAGAGTGTTAATCTAACTCTGAAAGTGTAACTCTTGAGAGTATACACACATGAAATCAAATTGACCCGAAAGGATACATTTAATTCATATGTTATTCAGTTATTGTTAACAACACTGAGGATTTTAGAAGCAGGCTCCTAATAGCTCTGAGGGTGCACGCAAGCCCGCACATGCACGGACATGCACGTGCATAACCACGTGCATCTACCTCTCGGATGATCTGAAACAACCATTCACAGTCAGTGTTTGCACCTCGTTTACAAAAGCTGCCGACGCCGTGAATTAGGCCTAGACCTGGCTGGATGCATATCAATGGTTCATTGTGTGACATGACCTGCTAATAGTCTACTGTAGACGCGTAGGCAGCATACTGTCAGATGTTCTGTCTGAAGCAGTCCAAAGAACGTTTGGATAATGAACTAATTAAATTACAGAGTTGATGTACGTCTGCAAGGTATGTATATGACAACACTAAAGTATCCCCATATGCAAGTAAATAGACAAATATTTGATATATAGTATATTTGTGGATTACAGCCAGGCCTACATTAGGCCTACTTAACATTCACACTATTGTAGCTTTGGTGCACAAGTTGAGATGGAATAGTTATATAATATAAAGTCTAAACAGTGAAATCCAGAGTGTTAATCTAACTCTGTGTACAATTGGACCTGTAGGCCTTGCTAACTCTTGAGAGTATACAAATGAAATCAAATTGACCCAAAAGGATAAACAAAGACAAAATGAGACCACAAGCTGAGACTTAAAGTGTAGGCCTTTCTGCTCAAAAGTTGTCAAGAAATAGAGTTTAGAATGAATGTAAACAACATATCAAAAAGTTAGCATCTAGATAGATAGCTTTGCATGCAGTGTCAGATGAAGTTTTATTTTCATAATGTGACAAAGGTTTTGTGTTTTTTATAATTATTACAGTGGTTGTAAATAATTCTAGCAATTGTATTCAACCAAGACATGTGGTGGCAATAGGTATTTAACTGAAACGTAGTTTTGCTTATTTCAAAGCATGACTGGAAAAACATGGCAAATTTGACTGAAAATGGGCTATAAGTTATACATTATGTATGTTATGTAAATCATTTGGAGAGAGAGAGTGTGTGTGTGTGTGTGTGTGTGTGTGTGTGTGTGTGTGTGTGTGTGTGTGTGTGTGTGTGTGTGTGTGTGTGTGTGTGTGTGTGTGTGTGTTTGATTTTTAAAGGTTCCTCAGGTTTGTGAGATGGTTTGTGACACAAAACTCACGGGTTACTGGTTGAATAGCTGATGTCAACAGTGTCCAATACTTGTGTCCAATGGTGTCCCACAGTGAATAAGTACCATGATATTGTTATGAATATACATCACTGTAGTTAAATGTGTCCTTAATAAAACATTAAAGGGCCATCATACCAAGAATTATAATTATAAAGATGAATATAACTATAGACCGAATCATCATGAGATCACCACAACCAAAACTTTATTTCCGGTATAGATAACGCCGGCAGCGTGGCAGATTGGAGCAATAATATTTCTCCAATCTGCCACGCTGCGAAGGCTGCAAACATTCAAACATTCTGGTCTGGTCTATAACGATAATGATGTGAGCATCCACACTGATGAACGATAACATTCTGTAAAAATGTTGAATGTGAGTGTGCCCTGTGAATTCAAATGGATTTTGATTGGCTGTCAGCAGGGTGAATAACTGGATGGGTCTACTGGGCCTCGGCATAGGGGCCCAAGAACTCAGGGGCCAGATTGTTTATGGGAATTGTCATGGTTATTAAATTTACATTTAATAATAATAACTATACATTTTATTTGTAACGCACTTTATATTTTACACAAATCTCAAAGTGCTTAACACATTGATTGCCTAACTCGTTTTTAGTTTTTCATCACTAGCTTGCCAAGAACGAGTTAACTCGTTTTTAGTAAAAAAAAAAAATAGACCCAAAGACCAAGGAGATATAATTTTTCGAAGATCTAGACTCCTATCCACTTCCTTGTTAACTTAAAACTTTAAAATTCTGTATCTCGGCTCCTGAGTACTTTTTTTTTTTTCATTGAAAAATCTCTGGCATGAATAATAATAGGCAGTGAATGTGTTAATTCAAGAAAAACAAGATTTAGAAAGAATTACATTATTAATTGCATATTTATTTTTATAAAAACAATGAAATGAATAAAATTCTGATCAATGGTCAACTATACACCGATAAGAAAAAGTTCAAGTTTAAAAACACACAAGGCATCAATAAGTCCATCTAGGCAGATGCCTAGTTTTTTAGTCCCCTTTTAAAAGCGTCAACGGACTGTGGTGCTCTCAGATGGTCAGGGGGGGCATTCCACAGCCGAAGAGCAGCTGAGCAGAAGGCCCGGTCTCCATGGTGCGGAGCTTCGTCTTTATTTGTCAAAGGGCTTAGTCATTCGTGGCAATAACAGAACCTGCTTTTGCAGTCAATTGTGTGTATGTAAGTAAATGTAGTTATTGTTCTGTTGGCTGCAAGGGGGGATGGCATGGCTTTTACAAGGCCATGCCATGGGGCCCATTGTCTCATAATCTGCCTATATGGCCAGTTCATCAAATTGCTCTGAAAGTGATCCCAACAATATAATTCGCAACTGTCTTCATGATAGTTGTGGTGTGGACTCCACCTTCCACCCGAGTTAGAATAATTTTTAAAATGACATTTTAAGTTATAGTTATCATTCTTGGTGTGTACAGCCCTTAACCCATTAAGACCTGAGGCCGATTCTACAAATGCTTTCTAAATCAGTAGTTCTCAAACTTTTTCGTGCCAAGGACCCTGAAAATGTATTTGGCCGTGGACCCCCATCTGAAAATGTTTTGTGCCAGAGACCCCCAGAAGAGAAGATTTGTGATAAAACAAATGTACACCCTCAAGATTTTTTAAAAAATGTTCAAAAAAAGCAGATGTACAAACCCGCAGCGCAGCACTAAGTGATGTGCTGTGAGCTTGTATATCTGCTATTTTTTAGAACCACTGATCTAAACCACTTTTCTAAATCCTAAGAGTTTTCTGAAAAACGTATGCTGCTATATATATATAGCTAAAATCTAAAATGACACAGATGCTTTCCCGGTAAGTGGCCAGGATGTTAGAGAAGCAAGGTTGTGACTGCACTGCACTGTTTAAGAAAGTAAGTGTGAGGAAAGTGAATAAATTAAATTCTCTTCCACCTCACCAACTGCTTGGTTTCCAGTTAAATCATGAGTGTTGATTTAACTCTGAGGGTGTAAAAATTGACCCACTCTCAGTACCCATAAAGGGTACATTGTTAAGGGCATGTGGCGAAGCATGACCTTGAGTTGACCTGCTTGTCCTCGATTGCACTGTGGCGGTGGGTCAGCTTCCTGCTGAGAATGTGTGGAACTATTTTAATAGTACGGTAAGAATGTTGCTGTAAAAGTGTATTCATCTTCACTTCATGGTTTGTTTGCACCTGGAAATCAGTATTCAGTCAGCTCTGACCGTTATAAATAAATGTAGATAATTTCCAAGGAGTCATTAGAGCCCTTGACGTAGATGCATTTCATGTGTAGGCCTACTGTATGTTATTGTATTTTTTTAAATATGTATTTTCATTTTGTTCTTTAAAAAATGTTTTGTTCTTTTATTGATAGTCCACAGTGGAGAATGGCGGGAAACGGGGGCGAGAGAGTTGCGGAGTGACATGCAGCAAACGTCCGTCGCTGGGCTGGGGAATCGAACCTGGGACTCGCTGTCAAGCATCAGAGCCTATGTGGTACGTGCCTTAACCAGCAGTATTTTTATTTTGTAAAGCAGTTTTCAACAGTTATTCATTTTGTATATTTAACCCATTTAGACCTGGAACACCTACGTTGTTATACCTTTCAATCCGGGAACACCTTTGTGTAACATTAGCTGTTGCTACTGTATGTATAACAACATTGTTTTTGGGGACATTTTTGAATTAAAATTAAAGTAAAAAAAAAAAACTTACGTCAGGATTTAGAAGGCGTTTTTAGAATCGGCCTCAGGTGTAAATAGGGTAAAGGCATTGCACAACAGAATCACAAGTGTAAATTTTACTCTGAGTAATTTAGCAGTCACCAGCTCAGAACAGGGAGAACCCCATCCTGCACAGCAGTTTTAATTTAGTCTGAATGTAAAAATATACCCTTAGTTAAATGAACACTTTTGTGATTTTGAGGATTAAGCCATTCACCTTCTGTCTATTTGTTTATTTTGTCAGGCTCTCTATAGAGAGGCAGATCTGCTATCCTGATCAGTAATATTCACATTTAAGATTCAACATTCAGTTCCTTAGTCACACTTGAATTTACACTGACTGTCCCCTTATTATTTACCATTATAATATACATACAGAAATCTACATGCCCCTGACATTCATATAATCGTTGTCACTGGTCAGTCCATGTTAAATTATTCAGTACAGTAACATTGTTACAGTAACTGCTTGTTTTATTTTATACATATTTTCTTATATTTTCATATTTCATATCCTAAGCCCCAATGGGCTCCAAGTACCTTTTCATTAATATGTAAATCCTTTTGTCAAATACCGTTCAAGATGAAAAATGATGGGGGGTTTTCAGCTGTTATTCTGGGTGTTACCAACTAATTATAAAGTGCTAAGAACCTCATAGTACTGGAAGTGAAATTTAAATATAATGTTGTCTTGTAAATGTACTTATAGGACGAGAGGGAGATATATTACCAAATGTACAATACTACAGAGTTAATAAGCAATTGTTTGATTAGTTGGTTATAATCGTACAGTTTCTGCCCTAAAAGTGTTTGGTCAGTGCTAAAAACTGTCAACAATTCTCGTTTTGTCTGGGTAAATGTACTGTATCTGTGTGGAGCTCGGTACACACATACAAAGCTCACACAACGTGTTGTGATGGAGGTTAAGAGTGGGCGGAGGTGTGTTGGTTTGGAAGTCCCCTGCCTCGGTAGAGAGAGAGAGAGAGAGAGAGAGAGAGAGAGAGCGAGAGCGAGCACAGTATATGTGCACATGCATAACTGGTATGAGATAAAGGACACTGTTGTCCTATGGCTTGCATCTTTCATGTGCCATTTGAAATACAAGAGAGTAAACACTTTCACTCAGACAAAAAATTCTTTGTAAAGATGATTAAAGCTATCCTTTAATAACCATGGGCCTTCATCAAACATTTATGTCTCGGTGGTTCCTCCCTGTAAGGCTTAAAATTATTACGTCAGTGGACTTGGAACATTCTTTTGGTTAGAAAGAATGCTTAGAACAAACTCCTCCATTCTAAATTAAATCGTTTAGTTTGGAAGGAAGAGGTCAGTGGTGCTGTGACCATCACTGTACACCTCATTGAATTTGCATACTGTACATCAGCGGCTCTCTTCTCAGTTGGATGATTTTGTATTGGCCACGAGAAGAAACAACTTTGAATAAAGACTTGATTTGTCGCAAAGTGAGATTTTAGTTCTCTGCATTATTTCATCGAATGCTGTACAAACACAAAAAAATCACACAAGCATAAGAATCAACATTATTGTAACATCACACGATTACAAATGTAAAAGAGTGGGTGAAAACATATTTTGTGCTAGCGCTCAACATTGCAGTTACAGATAGAGTTAGAATAGGGAAGAGAAAATAGATAGGAAAGGAACACAACAGAACAGAACAGAACAGGTCATATAACAGGAAGACACAGTCAAATCAAATATACAAAGTCCAAACATAAAAGGCACATCAAATTAACAGTGTAAAACGTAGAAATCAACCAAAGAAATGGGGGCATAAAGAGGAGAGTTTGCTACTGAATGTTGCCTATGAGATGGCAATAATACATGAGCTATAACTGTATCCTCTCAGAGTTGTGTCAAACCCCTTCTTAAAATGTACACACTTTAACTGCTTCATACTGGTACTGGTCATTTCTGAATGGCTTGCTTAGCATTTTTATGTAGCATGGGTTGTTAGAATAACTGCATGAATTATGAAATTTCATAACTTAACACTTAACTCATAACACAAACTCACATTCGTGTTACTTTATTTGTCTTCTTCCGTTTATTTATTCAAACTTCCATGAGACAAGCTCCCTGTGCGGCCCATTGTACCATACCAGATAGCTACACACTGCGACCACAGCTGTAGACAACCAAGCAGGGGATTACCTACTGTCTCGTTCCTGGTGAATGAAATCACCATCTCCATTTTGTTTGCCTGAATTCCCCGTTTTTGCAAGTTCGACAGAAATCGCTTATACCCCCCCCCTTAAACATTTTATGATGATGAGTAACATGGCACTTCAAAACAAACATGCGTTATCCTCCATTTTGGACTCATTATGGACAAGAATAGCTTGGAATTCCTAATGGAACTGGACTGTATCAATGCAATATGCATTGATGTTGTTAGTTAAACTGTTAACATAATAACGCCCATAAAAGCTTTGAATTACAGTAGCACAAAGATACACTACACTTGTTTGGTACACACAATCATCGCCCAGAAATAAATAACATTTTCCCACTGGTGATGATGTGGTCTTTAAGAGTGGCCATTTTATAAATATATATAATGATAAAACTGATGATAAACTAAATTTAAATGTAGTAATATTTGGCAAAACATTTGATCAGACACTATAGATGGAGCCCACAATTTGTAAAAAATAATAATAAAATGAAATAAAATCTGTGAGGAAAAGGATCTTGTGACATTTGGTAATAAGAACATTGTCTTACAAAGCCAAGAACAGTAACTATTTTAATGGTGAAAATATGAGAAACATTACTGTCTCAACAGAGTACTGGAAGTGGACAGCATAATTAAATATTAACTCGTATGAAGGTTGTATCCAGCACTCACTAGTTATTCTGGTCATTGCGATGATGGTTTCATTTTCCTCTCGTTTCATATCTGCTTGTCCTGCATTAAAGGTGTAGTATGGAGGCTATAAGAGGACCATTGTGTTTAACACTCTTAGTAGTTTGAATTGAACACCATACTAATTTAATCCTCCTCAACAATGCTGTTGAAGAGACATGTAGCCGACCTACAGTAACCAACACAAAGTGTGTAATATGCGGACAAGTTCCTCGGATCATAGCCAGTCCAGCAACCGAATTACAAGTGGGAGTTGGGTGATGTTGTCAGAGAAGGTAGGCTCTGCCTCCCTCCAGTGGCTTGTACAGACACCATCTATGTGCTGTCCGCATGTGCATGAACATAACCAAACATGAGAATCCAGTGTGTGTGTGTTATTATTTAGCTCTCTAAGGATTTGAATATGATACTGTCCCTTACATAAGCACCATCATTTGTTTTAAAATTGTGCTATTGTTTTGCGTTTGTAAGCGGTGTCACTTTTCTCAGATAGTGGAAAACTCATTTTGGAATGAAACTCTCTTATAACTGTGGTATTCCATATGCATAAGAGATGGGACTCCCTGACTTTACACCCTGGCTTGTCACACAGTTATTATTTCATAATGTTCTTCGTATATTTTAATTATAATCCGTTAACTAATTTCTGACATGAAAATGTGTAATTATTATTTAATGGAAATATATATATACATATTCACATTTACAAAATTCTGGAATATCTCCTACAAATGTGGTTTACAGCTAGAATAAAAATTTCCCACCCCAGCATTGTTAGGATGCACATGAACATGTACACTGGGACAATTTTTTGTTCATAGATAGCAGAATAACATACATGAAGACACTGGCGTAGCGTGGACTCTAATGTTGACCGGGCAGAATCTGTATCCCCCCCCGTGTTGTGGGACACATACGCACAATTTTTTAAAAGTAATTAATAAATGAAACGACCATAAAGCAACATCAACAACACACTCTACCATCCTTCAGTGGTGGAAAACATACTCAAATGTTTTACTTGAGTAGAAAGTATCAATACTGCAATGTAGAAATAGCCTACTCTACTCCAGGATCCATTATCTTTTGGACTCCTTCTTAGGACATGATCTGACAATAGCCTATGCCTCCTACAGACTACGGTACTAACAGGTTACACGTGGACCATTGTTATGCAGGAGACGGCAGCTTTAGCTTTGTAAAAGGTGCGAATGGGGTAGCCAATGTATCACTGCGGTAACGTATCTATTGTTGTCGGAGCAGAATTATTTTTTCTGGGGAATCTTGCCCTGCAGTTTGAGCAGCTAGACAGGGCAGGCCGGGTCTTTACTGACCGGGCCATGGCCTCAGTGGCCTCCATGACGCTACGCCTCTGCATGAAGCTGGTCAAGGAATTGGTATTTGTGGAGATAAAAATATGAGAGTGTATTCTCTAATGTCCATCAATCAGTTAGAATAATGAAGATCAGTTAAGACAAATTCAAATAAATCAAAAGCATTTGGCCAAATCCTATAGAGAAGTTAGATGGGGAACCGTTTGAATGGCTGCTCTGTTAATACATCTAGGTTATATTAGGCAGTGTTTTCTAAAATACCCCAGCTATGGGTAATTACAGGCTAGATTGTTGGTTGGATTTGTGTGTCCTGAGAAGACAGACCTATTGAGCTCCACACTGACCCAGACTCACAGACAACCGTGCCGCAATGCCTCTGCTATTTATATCTCACATCAAAAGCTTACTGTACATCAAAGCTACAAACGCAAATGGTGGCTTGAGGTTAGCCAAACACAAGACAATAAATAGACGCTTAAATGTTGTCTATGATAAAGACTTCTTTTATGATAGCTTTGAAGTTCTCATGTCAGAACAGGCTCCATGGACAGAGGGATAACAGCCAGACAATCCAGTCTGTGAGTCACGGTTGTCTTGGCCAAGCATTCTCCCCATTCTGCTGACAAAGCTGTTAATACTGTACTTATACTGTTGTTATTTAAACAGACCCACACCCAGAAAAGCTTCAATTTAGCACCACAGAAATGTACACCGACACTTGTTTGGTAATCGGCGTGAAGAAATCGCATCTTTGATTCCTCCACTGTGATGTGTTCTATAAATGTGTCAATTTTCTGATGTAAAATGGTTATTTAGATTTTGTAATGTTTGCCAAATATGAGGTGAAACACTATAGAGGAAGTCCACAAAATGCATTCAAATTGCAGAAGGAACAAAATCTTGTGACATTTTGTAATAAGAACTAAGTCAAGGGCAGTATATGAGCAACAACATTGTATTGGAATTGGACAGTATATTTTTAAAGGACATTTATGGGTGCAACATGTTGTTTATAAGAAATTGAAACTCTTATTGATGAATCTAGATCAAAGCACACAACAAACAACAGGAAGACCCATTGAGCAGCTTCCTGGCAAAGCATAAAGAGCAGACAGTGGCCAGCATAAATCTGTCATCTCCCGTTTGATTAGAAGATTAGAAGCTCGGGTGGCACAGGGGAAAAGTGCCTGCCCACCACCGTGGAGTCTAGGGGTTTGAATCCACCGCGGTGCATCCAGATTCACAAGAGTCTATAATATGAACACAATTGGCCGTGTTCGGGGAAGGAAGCCGGGCAGGGAGGGTGATCTTTGTTGCTCCTATGGGCTGGACTTGTGCCTGTTAGCAGTTAGTGTTGAACGGGAGGAGCAGGACGGATGTCCTAACTGTGGGGACTCCTCACTGCCAGATGAGCCAGTAGGGTTCAACAGTAGTGGCAACACAGAAATGTGTTGGGAGGAATTAATAGGAAATCTGGCAGAAAAAGACTCGCTCTCTGCATGAACTAGTAAGGAAGAATCCTTAGACAGAGACTAAGAAAATAGCATTTTTCTTTTAACATGCTCATGAAGTGCCCTGTGCTCAAAGTGAGGGGCTACTCAACAAAATGAATAAAAAAATAGGTGGTCAAAGGTCAAGGTCACTGTGATGTCACAAAACACGTTAATTAAATTAGATTAAAAAGTCTTTATTCACTACATATATGAGTATATGACAGATGCTGATGTAAACAGCAACTGGCGGCGGGCAGAGACATACAACCATGATGGAGTAGTTCTAGTTTTCTACTTATGGCACACAATGCGGTTATTTGTTCTATAACAGCATCACTGAGAGATTGACCTCATATTTTGAGTATTACAGGAGAGTGTGTGTAAACTAACATCTGTACTGTAAGTTATTTTTTCTTTATAGAAAATAGAAGTCTTGCTGATCCCAAAGTGTTTCACTTTTCCATAGGTTCATACATATTTGAATACACTTTAATAAAAGGAATGTTAACATTTTAAATGAGAAATGATTGTTCCAATATTCTTAGATAAGAGTTGTAGAATGGATTGTTCTCATTACGCATTCAAACGAAAGGGCTCTGGTTGCCGCAATCATACCTCTGACTTTCAATTTCATGAAAGTACATTGGGCAATGGATTCATTCAACTCCAGCACCCAATTGTGTGATAACCTGTAATCAGAAAAGTAAATAGAGAATTTAAAAGTACTATTTAAGAGTTTTGCCTGGTGAGCAGGGGTCAATCTGGGTAGTAATGAGTGTAATGTGTGCCACCCTTGATGTCACCCATGATATCATCGAGACCACAATGGGCTATTTGTGAGTCTTGTAGAGGCAGAGCGGCACAGATGTTTCAGGGCTTGGCCACCGTGGAAGAACAGGACGTGGAGAGCGGAAGGGATGAAGGGATGAAGGAGGGAGCATAGATACCCTTTTCCATTTACGTTCATTTTCATTTGACATTACAATTGTCGTTTTAGGCATTTAGCTGACACTCTTCAATTCAGACCAACTTCAGTGAGTGCAGCTGGAGAATACGCTTCAATTCCTAAATAATCAACACTATAAACGGCTCTTAGTAAGTAATATAAATACACACACTCTCTCTCTGTCTCTATCTCTCTCTCTCTCTCTCTCTCTCTCTCTCTCTCTCTCTCTCTCTCTCTCTCTCTCTCTCTCTCTCTCTCTCTCTCTCTCTCTCTATATCTCTCTCTCTATCTCTTCCTCCTCCCTCTATTTCTCAAACCCACTCACTCTATCCGTCTCCTGCTGTGTCAGTCACATGTGCGCACAGAGCAACGGCCACTCACATATGACTGCCTTGGAGCCTTCGGGCCATTGTATTTGGTTGCATGCAGGAGTCGTGCACCGGAAATAGCTGAGCTACAAACTCGCAGCATGGCATGCTGTGACATGTTGTGAGCTTGTAGATCTGCTATTTTCAGTATGCAACATCAGCACACAACTAAGTATAAATCAGGCTTCTGTAAACACAGTGAGTGAGAGGGCAAGAGAAGCAACAGAGGAGAACATACAAAGTCAAAAGTTGCTTTTGTACTGTACCAAATCGATGGTTGGCATACAGTATAATTTCTACAATGGTTACATAGGTACTGTACTTATAAGCTACAGTAGTTGACTCACCATTCGCCAACAAGGACCCCATTGTACGTTGACAAAGACTCAACTGGCCAGAGTAAGAATCACTACTTACTGTAACACTACCATGAAAATCCCTGGATAGCAGAACATTTATTTTCAGTACATAGTACATTGCTTTAGTTTTTCCAGTGTTTTTCTCCATGTTTCAATAAATGTGTGTGTGTGTGTGTGTGTGTGTGTGTGTGTGTGTGTGTGTGTGTGTGTGTGTGTGTGTGTGTGTGTGTGTGTGTGTGTGTGTGTGTGTGTGTGTGTGTGTGTGTGTGTGTGTGTGTGTGTGTGTGTGTGTGTGTGTATATATATATATATACTGTATATGACGAATGATCGCGTAGCCTACATAAGAGAGAAGTGTCCAGCAATAGTGGACAAGAGCTAAGATAAGGGGTAGAAAAATAAAGTAATAATTAACTGAGAGGTGACATCCCGAATCAGGTGCACCATGACGACAATAACAGCAGTAAATTAAGATATGGTTTCACTGGAAACATTTGGCTTACCGTAAGTTATAAACCGATAGGATTACCTCACTAAGCATAAGGGCGTCCACATGATGTCCTTTTACCTTATGAGGAGGCAGACAACCCGAAACTGAGAGGTGAAGTCACATGGCATATTTTGAGCTCCTATTTTATGGCCTTAGGGCAAATGTTGGACTATAAAAACAAATCAATGCAGATAAGAGACATTTCATCCACAACACATGTGACATGTATTTGGTCTCAGCCAGCCAGTCTAGCTATGCAGTCCTGTCAGTCTGTAATTCATTTGACATTTGATTGTAAGGCTGTAGATGTTTTGTTCCAGTTGTATGGTAGTCTAAGTATTGTATGCCCCTTTATGCTCATCTGGGATGGGGTGAAGAAAAGCATGTTGTTTGGCTCAACATAAAAACACAGACACCTGCTGTTTGTTGCATTGAGAACTAGATGGTGTAAATTATGTCGGGTTCACACTGCAAGATTTTAGCTCTGATTATCCTGTCGCCGACCATTGTACACTTTCAGATGGTTGCTCGACTGACAATAAATTGTTTTACTTAATAGTTTTGGACCGCGATGGAGGCCGTCCAAGTTATGTACTGATAGGCACAGACTCGTAAATCATGTTTTGGGTTGAGCGTTTGCCCCAACTTTCATCAACCCACAGAATAACGACAAAACAGTCAGTATCTCACCTACTTCGACCAATCAATAGTCTGATTAAACGTGATAATGTCCCATTCAGTGCATTAACAGCATCCGAAGCTGGTGATTTCGTACTACCTTTTGAAATACTGGCCTAGGTACAATAGAGCGTGCCAACGCGTCGTCACCACGGGGGGGCGCGGCATAGTAGCGCAGACATGTTTGTTTTGGGCAATGTTAAGTCAACCTGGTTTTTACCCCTCAAAAATGTCCGCTGCTACCAAAAGACACTTGTTGACGCCCCCTTCAGGATTTTTGGCACGCTCTATAGAGCTGAAAATGATGTAGTCACAAATTCATCTTGAGGTTAGTTGAGAGATGTAGATTATGATCGGAATTAGAATCTTTTTTTTTCACCATACAGCCAGGATGTGGAAAGCATTGGTCTTTGTGCGGCATGATGGAATAGACCAGCTGTACATACACAGACTCCTAACAAAAAGCAAACAAATCATTATAATGGAGACAGAACTTAACAAACATCATTATTGTCCTGAACATTGCAAGTTGAGCAGATCGTCTAAATAGCATTAATTTATACATATATTAAATATGTAACACAAAAGTGCAAGATCACATGACGTGTAATAAGTTGATCGTTTGTCTGTTTCACTCCATTAGATAGCTGAAGTTCCATTTGATGACTTCTGGCCAAAACCAGTCATGACCACTTTCAGAGCTGTGTGGGTGTTCAAAATGCCTTCCGCCTCAGCCAAGGAACAACATGGTTGAAAAGACAGCATAAAACCACAGGATGCTCAGGCAGAACATTTTATGAGGTCATGTAAAGAGTCAATTATATGAAATCCGGTTTGTCAAAGAATCTATTTTATTGATGGCTTTCATTTGGACCTAAGCTTAGTGTGATAAAGTATAATGCTGGACATGTTTTTTTCTGAATAGTTTCCTTTAGTTTAAATAACCCCAAACTTCCTAGATCAGGCTATGTATTTCAAAAGAAAATTCTTTGAATTACGGGAATATACAGTATTGTAGATCTTCTACTTTTGATGCGTTTGTGTGATGCTCTAGTATGATCATGTAGGGTGTTATTTTACGGGAAAAAAACACAAAAAGTTAAAATATGGAGATGATGTTTTTATGCATTAATCTGGATAAGAGTGTTTGACGTATGACTTTATACAGGAAATGTTTTAGCATACTGCCCTTTGCTAATCAGTGCCTTCAGGCCAGGGGAGTCACCTGAAACAGACCGCCTGCCAGGTCAATGTTTGGTTTCTGTCTGGTCCAGGAGCCAAGTCAACTTTGAGGTTTCCTGTGTCACTTTGGGCGCGGAGTAAGTTAATCTGCTGCTTAGTGAAACCTGCTTCACACACTGTGTGCTACTACAGGCTATGCACACACAATGCCTTCTGTCTATGTATTCCTGTTAAGTGTGTGTGTGTGCGTGTGTGTGTGTGTGTGTGTGTGTGTGTGTGTGTGTGTGTGTGTGTGTGTGTGTGTGTGTGTGTGTGTGTGTGTGTGTGTGTGTGTGTGTGTGTGTGTGTGTGTGTGTGTGTGTGTGTGTGTGTGTGTGTGTGTGCGGGGGCTAATGGACTTGAGACAGCTAGTGACTCAGCGGATGTTCAGTGTGGTCTTATCCTGACAATATGGCCAATCCATTGCAAAATAATGCCGGAACTCTGCAGCCGGAAGAATACAAAACAGGGGAGTTCAAGTTCAAGTAATTTGTCATTCAGCCATATAAATGCAGATGAATGATAAGATGTTTCTCCAGGTTCAGTGTTGTTTACAACACTTGAGCGGGGGAAGTGGTCAGCGTGGGTTCTCCTACAGTCAGTGATGAAAACCTTGGTCTTCTATTGAGCAACAGGTTGTTCTCGGTGAACCAGGTTGTCAGTTGCTGATCCTCCTGCCTGTATGCTGACTCCTCATTGCTGGTGATGCAGCCCACTATACTGGCGTGTCGCGTCAAACTTATAGCTGTAGTTGGAGATGTATCTGGCACTGCAGTCTAGCCGAGCAGTCGTATGTCATGAGGGTGAACAGCAGGAGGATGAGCACACATCCCTGGGGGTCTGGAACTGGAGCTGTCCCCCAATGCAAACCATCTGAGGTCTCTTGGTTAACTTAGGATGTGCAGAATCCAGTTGCAGAGGTGGGGGTGTTCACAGGCACCGGATCAGAATATTTCTGAAGCAGCTGAGGATGAGAGTTAATCAATGAGGGGCTTTCTGTTAAACAGGCTTATCTGTAGTCAGTTTTTAAAAAAAAACACATTTTTATCATTCATTTTAATTGTATTTTTAATATCAGTCACACGCCACGCCATTCAGCAGAGAGGTTGCTGACTGTGTGCAGTGCACTGAGGTGATTCTGGAACAATTCTTTTTCAAAATATTATAAATTATAAATAATTATCATCAAAAACAATTAAATGTTTAGGAAAGGTCTGCAGACAATTTCTTATATAATTGGTTTGAAAGCCATAGTGTTTTTTTCTTCCCAGCAATAATTTAGTCACTTCCTTCAGGACTTATATTCACATGATTTATTTAACCCATTTAAACAAGGAAAGCATCTTTGTCATTTTAGTTAAAACGTAAGCATCACAATCATTTTAACCACTTTAACCATTATTTTATACTTTGGTCATTCAAAAATAGCAGATATACAAGCTCATAGTGTGTCACTTCATGCTGCACTATGTGCTTGTAGATCTGCTATTTTTGAAAAATCTTGAACATTTGTGCAAATCTTTGAATATATGTATTTTTTTAAAGCCTACATTGTTAACTCAACATTTTTGCTTCTCGGGGTCCCTGGAACAAAATATTTTGCGATGGGGGTCGGTGGCCAAATACATATCATTTTGGGGGTCCTTGACATGATATAGTTTTGAGAACCACTGATATAGCAACATAGGTTAGGATTTAAAAGACATTTGTAGAGTCGGCCTCAGGTCTTAATGGGTTAAATTGAATTATTGTTGTAGCAGCAGTAATTAATATATATTTTAAATCATTGATAAGGAACTTGTATCAAGATGTACATAGGTCACACTGGACCATTTACAATAGAACAGCATGCGAGTGACGGTGAGCCATCACGAGTTATCTCAGATGATTGCTTATAAAAGTGTGATACAAAGATATCAAAAAGCACATTTGCTACTTTCGTTTTATTTTTTTTATTGTTTTATAATTTTTTATCTGATTTTGCCCCTGGTATTCTGGGAGGCTTGATAAGAAGACAGCATTTTATTGTTTGATTTGTTTATAGCATCACAGCTGACAGTAATTACGTTTTAAATTATCTTTTTTATCACTAGCATAGCCTACCATAACTGTTTCTCTGTCACTGGACTGTTGGTATGATAAATGGTCAGCATTTCTACAGAGCCAATCATGCAAGGCACCAACCTGCTCACCGGGAGCAGGTGGGGATTCAGTGTCTTGCTCAAAGACACTTCAACACGATGCTATAGGGAATTGAACCGATCTAATTCCTGAGCCACTGTCACCCTGGTATTAGCCTACATATAAAACTGCTGCATTGGTGGTTTGTGGGGCTGACAGCAAAGCCTAGTATTGATTTGACCTTTGCAATGTATTACATCATAACGAAGGCCACGTGTCCTGTGTTTGCAGTTGTGGAAAGTAACTAAGTACATTTACTGAAGTACTGTACTTAAGTAAAACTTTGAGGTAATTGTACTTTACTTGAGTATTTCCAATTTCCAATACTTTTACTTTTACTCCACTACATCTCAGAGGCAAATATTGTACTTTTACTCCACTACAATTATTTGAAAACTTTAGTCACTAGTTACTTTTCAGATATAAATTATGATATTATGAAACATACATTAACCACTTTAGCCCTATTTTATACAGAGGCTATTTGAAAATAGCCGATCTACAAGCTCACAACGCGTCGCATCGCGACGCTTTGTGAGCTTGTAGATCTGCTATTTTCAAACATTTTAGTACTTTTACTTTTGGTACTTTAAGTACATTTTGATGCCAATACTTTTACTCAAGTAAATTTTGAATTCTGGATTTTTACTTGTAACAAAGTATTTCTATATTGCAGAATTGGTACTTTTACTTAAGTAAATAATTTCAGTACTTTTCCCACCACTGTGTGTTTGTAAGTGCACTTTAGCAAGACACTGAACCATTCCAGGATTCACTGAGGTAACTTAGCATACACTGAGATACTTACAGTAAGCACGCCCTTTTAACGCCTAAAGTGGAAATGTAGATGTACTGTAAATATACATTTTATGTCAAATTGGCACTGACACCATATTTTAAGCAAAATCTCAGACATGCCTAGATCAGTGGTTCTCAAACTTTTTCATGTCAAGGACCCCCAAATTGACACTTATTAGCCCGCGGACCCCCATTTCAAAAGGTATGCCAGGGACCCCCATAAGAGAAGATTTTTTACGGCTCTAGCAGTGATTCTCAACCATTTTAATTTCAAGAACCCCCAGTTTGATATGCATTAGGGCAACAGACCCCCATTTAATGGCATTTCTATCACTTGGACCGCAATTTATATCGTAAAATATATGTCAATTTAACTCTGAGAGTGTACAAATGGAACCAAATGGACCCGTTATGGGTCCATTTGGTTCCATTTGTACACTCTCAGAGTTACAGACCCATAAGGGTCCATTTGGTGCCTAATCTATCATTTAGCTGGGGACCCCCTGGAACTCCCTCAAGGACCCCTGGGGGTCCCCGGACCCCACTTTGAGAACCAATGGCCTAGATTATATGTGGCGGCATCAGTGATACAAGGGCACTTTGTGTGTTATGGCACCACCAGGTGGCAGTATTGAACTTAAACTGAGACTGTCTCCGTGATGAGATGTTAATTAGTTTCCATTCTTTACCTGTCCTGCAGGTACTGTACACATGCAGATAACCCTCATGGAATTAGCCCGGTTTATTTTACACACATGTAACAGTTTTTTTAATGCACATAATATCACAAATGTTATGTCTTTCACAATCTCTTAATCTTATACAAGTTTGTACGCACGCACGCACGCACGCACGCACGCACGCACGCACGCACGCACGCACGCACACACACACACACACACACACACACACACACACACACACACACACACACACACACACACACACACACACACACACACAGTTTTTGGAGCTTGGGCTCCAAATGATCAATGATGCAAAACAGAGACAGAATAGCACTGAATAAACTTCTGAAGATTCTATTTGTCATCCTGGTGACATATTTTTATATATTTCCTATTCCATATTATGTACAGCTCAGTGACGCACCAGATGGGATATTGGACCAACGTTGCACCTGTAACTATATTCGATCATGTGGAAGTAATTCTACAAAAGTGTCATGCGATTCACGTCTATCGTTGATGTCGGGTGGAAGTGGATGTCCAAAACCATTACTTTTCAGGAAATTGAAACAAGAACCCGCGTGTTTCAATGGATCCAATGTAGTTATTATTTAGTCACTTGACCTCTTGTAATTTTCATTGGTTCAATATTTATGAAACCCACAATACCCACCAATTTCACTGTCATTGTAAAAGAAAAACTTAAATAGTGAAAATACAAGCTCACAGTGTGACGTGTTGTGAGCTTGTAGACCTGCTTTTGCTACTTTTGCCCGATAGCAACGCTATATGCTTCTGTATCATTTGTCTTACAACAACCCCCACCCAACTGTTGGCCCAAGAGGAATACAAAACAAACAATCAAATACAGTATTTTCAAATACTACACCCAAGTCTGGAGCTGAATATTACAATATTTTTTGATCTGATTAGAATGCTTTTAGAATACTTTCATTGGCAGTTTAAAAAAGTCACAACAATGTCACCATTTAAAAAACGCCAACGTGGATACACAAAAAAAGCCAAAGCTGGTTTCCATTGTAGTCCACTTTGAGACATAGAACAACCCGCAACAAACTGTACAAACACAGCATTTTACATTCTTTGATTTATTTGCGACAGAGAGAGAGAGAGAGAGAACAGGTGGGAGAGAAGGGATGACATGCAGCAAAGAGCCTTGGACTAGATGTAGGGATGACTACAGCATTATTTATGTCAGTGGTTCTCAGACATTTTCAAATTGATTTGGCCCCAGACCCCCATCTGAAAAGAGAACATTTGTGTTTTTAAATATTTGCTAAATTTGGGTTAAGGTTTTCAGATTTTACTTTGAAAAATAGCAGATCTACCAGCTCACGGCATGGCGGTGCGTTGTACTTGTGAGCTTGTAAATCGGCTATCTTCGAATAGCCAATAGTATTAGCTTGGGACCCCTTCAAGGACCACTGGGGGTCCCGAGACCCCACTTTGAGAACCACAAATTTATGTGGTACTGTATGCACTCTCACCAGGTGATACAGTGGCTCTACTTAAGTAGCATTTGAATCCAATCCACAGTTTGCAAATCTGAATCTCACTGTGTCATTGTTTGTTTGTTTGTTTGTTTGTTCATTCATTCATTCATTATGCGGTGGAAGTAGCTCAAGAGCAAGAGTGGTTGTCTTCGAATTGGAAGGTTACTGGCAGTATAGTGGAAAAAATACAAAATACATTTTTTTTACTTAGTAAAAGTATCAATAACGCAATATAGAAATACTCTGTTACAAGTAAAAGTCCTGAATTAAAAATATACTTTTGTAAATGTCAAAATCAAAATGTACTTAAAGTACCAAAAGTAGAAAGTACTCATTATGCAGAAGGTCCCATTTCACATGTTTTCAAATGTATAAAATGCATAAAAAGCCTTAGAAAATAGCAGATCTGCGACGCATTGTGAGAATCGACTATTTTCAAATGGCCGAAATGTATAGGGCTGAAGTGGTTAATGTGTGTTTTGTTATAATAATCAAAATCTACAAAGTAACTAGTTTCCAAATAATTGTAGTGGAGTAAAAGTATAATATTTACCTGTGAGATGTAGTGGTGTAGAAGTAAAAGTAAAACAAATACCTCAAAATTCTACTTAATGTACAGTACTTGAGTAAATGTACTTTACACCACTCCACTGGTTACTGGTTTGATACCCGGCCGGCTCTTTCTGGCTTCATGTCCTGAAGACAGAGTGAATGGGTGAATGTAAAGCACTTTGTAAAGCACTTTGGATATGGCTGCTAAATGCACCATTTACATTTTCATTCGTTCATTCATGACTCTATATCTCACTGTGAAAGATTCACAGGCTCATACCTGTCCACTGAACAACATAACAGAATCTACCCACAAAAGTGGTGGTGTTGGTCTTTACTGAGACATTTAATTGGAGAGATGGTAGAAAGGAGAGAGATTAAAACGGAAGCTTTTCACTGAGAAGACAAGAGAGAGAGAGAGAGAGAGAGAGAGAGAGAGACAGAGAGAGAGAGAGAGAGAGAGAGAGAGAGAGAGAGACTGCTGTGGCGTTGTGGTGGTCTGTGTTGCTCCCAGTCAGATAATGTGTGCAGTCTTCACACACACACACACACACACACACACACACACACACACACACACACACACACACACACACACACACACACACACACACACACACACACACACACACACACACACACACACACACACACACACACACACACACGCACCAGCACACAGACCAACAGCATCCCTGCGGGCAATATGAGCCGTCTGGGGAGGGTGGAGGGGTGAAACCAGAGAGATGGTGCAGTCACTGGCCCATGTAATAGAACGATAGTGGAGAACGTGCAAGCGTGGATGGACGCGCACACATGCACGCATGCATATGTGTGCGCACACGCACACACACACACACACACACACACACACACACACACACACACACACACACACACACACACACACACACACACACACACACACACACACACACACACACACACACACACATACACACACACATATCCATACACAGACACATATTTTATATACATGCATGCCTGGACGGACACACACACACACACACACACACACACACACACACACACACACACACACACACACACACACACACACACACACACACACACACACACACACACACACACACACACACACACACACACACACTCAGTAACGAACACTCAGATACACACAAACACAGATAGGAAGACGCTGTAACACACAAATACACATTCAATACATACACCCGCAACAGTGTTTGACTTTGTTCTTATAAGCGGAATGCTGAGCAGTTGGCAACTCTAATAGTGGAGTTATCTACTATCTTGATTGCTTAATTTTTCTTTTCTTTTGTTTGCTTCTTGAGGTTTTCATTGTTTTGTTGATGAAAACACAAAAAGATTTTAGCTGTGTTAATGCTATAATACAATTCTCCATCACAAACCTTCTGGCAGGATTATAGTAACATTAATAACGAACAACATGAACATATATACCGTGTTATGTATCATAGGTTATGTCACATGCCTGTGTATACACATCACTAATTGTGAACTTTATCTTCACAGCGGTGATATACTTTGAAAAACTAACCTTCCCACATGCACATGATGACGAACACACCATGGCTCTTTGATGAAATAATTACCAGCATGCACACTGACTGCAGTTGATTCCACACAGCACACACAGAGCTGCAGTGCACACACACACAGGATTATGGGGGGACTTGTGAATACATGTAGTGACTATTTACCATGCCCTCAGGATGGTAATTCCTCTGCTGGAATTACCACCAACCGGCCTGTCTTCAGGGAACTTCCTGTCATCATCATGTGACCGGACTGACTGTCTCCAAGAGGTCTGGGCCCGAAACACCTGTTGTCAGCAGTGGTGGAAAGTAACACAGTAAGTAATAAGTCATAACTTACATTTAAGTACTGTACTCGAAGTACAATTATGAGGTATTTTTTACTTTTCTTAAGTAGTACTTTAAACTTTAGTTACAAGTACATTTCAGATTTGAGATTATTATTACAAAACGTACATGAACCAATCAATCCATATTTTAAACTCCATCTATTCAAAAATAGCAGATCTCCAAGCTCACAATGTGTTGTGTTGCTTGTAGATCTGCTATTTTCAAAATATTTTGACAATTGACAATGTTTCCAAAAAGTTGTGAAATAGGACATTCACAATGAGTTTGACTTTGGTACTGTAAGCATATTTTGATGGGAATACTTTTATACTTGTACTCAATGTAAAGGAAGTATTCGCACATCCACTTCATTCGGATGCAGGTGCGTTGCACAATGAAAACTGAAGCAAACATGAAAAAAATATTTTCATGAACAAAAAAATCCAGCTCACTGCTCTTGCAGGATTTTTTGTTCATGAAAGTACTTTTATTCAAGAAATCTTTTTGAATACAGGACTTACTTGACTAACAGAGTACATTGTGATAACGCTACTTTTACTTCTGAGTACTACTTCCACCACGGGTTGTCAGGAAGCAGGTTGAGAGGAGGGGGGGAGAGGAGGGAGGGAGAAATGAAAGGAGGGAGGGCTGAATGTCTCTCATTTTGAACTGGACTCTAGCACATGCATGTATTTTACGTATTGTAGCCAACAGCATTGTATAGATTACAGACCAACAGAGATGGCAGTCTCATTGGAAAGTCCTGTTGTGGGGAACAGGCACAGGGTGTGTTATAATATGAACTGGGTTGAACCGGGAAAGCATATGTGTCACTTTAGATTTTAACCACTCTAACCATTTATACTTTGGCTATTCAAAAACAGCAGATATACAGATCTGCTATTCTCGAGACATTTTGAAAATTGACGCAAAGCTTTGAATATAGTATATATTTTAACATTTTTAACTCAAATCTTTGCTTCTGGGGTCCCTGGAACAAAATAGTGTATATATTATTATATACACCTTGGCATTATTTTGCTCTAAAACTCTTATGTATACTGTATAATAAACGTGTTCTGTCTCTCTCACACACAGACACAAAGTAGACATTTTGTGTATGCATGTCAGCCCCTCTCCTTCATTTGTCAGATCTAAATGTCCTTATCAAATCCACTCTCTGAGTTCATTCACAACACAAGATCCAATTGTCTACACTGAAGCATTCTCGCTGTAACACTGTGCGAAAACCAGAGAAACTTGACACGGTGCATGTGAAAGCCATACTCTGCAAGATCGGTGAAATCCAAACACATCAGTAAATCCACTTTGCAGACAATGCACAAAAACGCTATACAGTCCAGCCATTCCCAACCTTTTCTGGATCAGGACCCACTTGAAAATCTTGAAAGCGTATCGGCTACCACGTTAAGTGGTCTGATGGGTGGGCTGTGTGCTTTGTCAGAGCCCGTTGATTTTAATGGTCAATCAATCGATTGTGTTCTGACTTGGATCGATCGAACCAATCTCTAGTAGGCTGTACTTTAAGTTCCTATTTATCGGTCATGAAAACAAAAGTTTAAAGGTTTTTAAAAAAAACATGTCATTTTCTTAAAATATCAATGTTATATTGTCACTGAAATCTTAGTGTTTACCAATTATTTTGGGGCCCACTTGCAATATCCCTATGGCCCACCAGTGGGAATCACTGCTCTCACCTCTGTCCCTGCCAAGTGGCCTGCTATGCCCATTGACTGTCCACAAACCTGAAGTCTCGGGCCTGGCGGGCTAGCCTCAGCCACTAGATGGCACTGTGCTGACGGCCATCTCCCCAGAGCACACTGACCTTATTCCCTATCTATCTAATTACACATTAGACCTGTAATATGCCATTCCACAGCCATGGGTCTCAGATGAATGGTTTCCACCCTCCCTTCCTCATCTTTCTCTCCTCCTATCCTTCCCACCCTCCTCCCTCCTCCCGCCTCCTCCTTCCCATCTTCGCACTGTTCCGGCCAGCTTCCCTCAATTACTGTCATGGGCAGGCCACACAACACTTGGGAGGTTTCTGCAGGGAGGGAGGGGAGCAGGAGGACATACATACGAATGCGATGAGGGGAGGTGACAGTAGTAGACACACCACCACAGCATATATGTTTACAGGTGTGTGTGTGTGTGTGTGTGTGTGTGTGTGTGTGTGTGTGTGTGTGTGTGTGTGTGTGTGTGTGTGTGTGTGTGTGTGTGTGTGTGTGTGTGTGTGTGTGTGTGTGTGTGTGTGTGTGTGTGTGTGTGTGTGTGTGTGTGTGTGTGTGTGTGTGTGTGTGTGTGTGTGTGTGTGTGCGCGCGTGCGTGTGTGTGTGTGTGTGTTTGCTCTGACGTGTGATATGCCTATGGGGCCGATTGCCTGTCACACTGCCGTGACTGTTGTAGCGTCTGCGTGGCAATGACAGCGGTTTGACATTTGTGAAGGATAAACGTATTTTCGTTTTGGAATGCTGTTATTAAGCCATCTACTAGCCCCGATGCGAACAAAATATATCAACACCGGCAGTAATGATTGTTAGATTTATACATTCGTAGTCATAGATTTTGTAATTATTAGATTTATTTTTATGACATATTAAGTCTTGCTCGATGCACAGCGACGGGACAGGTCGAAGAGACAGAGGAGGTGACATGTAACAGAGGTCATGTGTCGGACTTGAACCCTCAATGTTGCTTACGCACGGTGTGCTCCACAGCTCGCTGATCCACCGGTGCACTCAGTTGCTGCTGTATTTACACAAAGCTGTCATTACAGAGTATGGGCTTATTTTGTTTAACGCAATGTATGTGGGTGATTCACTGTTTTTCCACAATTTTCTTTTTCTTTTTGTTGCAACAGACAGTAGGAGAGCTGATCGAGAGAGACAGCATATGTATGGCATATAGGAGGATATAATACCACGGTGCGATTTGATCCTAGGCCACCTAAGGTAGTACATGTTGCTCCAGAGACAGGACTTATCTTGTGGCATGTTTTTTTGTGTTTTGAAAAAAAAGGAAAGTGGATGCTCGGGTAAAACAGGGGAAAAGTACCTGCCCACCAACGTGGAGACTGGGGTTCGATTCCTCAATGGTGCGTATTAAGGCTTGGCCGGGCGCTGCAACATACACAAATGGCTGTGTTCGCAGGTGGGAAGCCAGTGGGGGAGGGCGCTCTCTGGCGCTGCACTAGTGACTCGGTAAGAGACCTTTGTTAATCCTGCAGGGGAAATAAAGTTTCAGCTTCACCCAGCTGATGGCTGCTCAGGTTGTGATTAGTACTCGGGGGGCTGTTAGGAGTTAAGTGTTTTGCTCAGGGACACTTCAACACATTACTTTCTGCTTACCAGACGGCATCTCTAACCACTAGGTTATGGCCGCCTGTCAGGAAGCCTGTTCAGCTGGCAGTGGAATTAGGAGAGTTAGCGTGTTCCTCCTCATACCTTATGCCCTCCCGGTGAAACTCCTCACTTTCAGGTGAAAACAAGCAGCTGTATCAGAGGAAACATGTTGGTTGTCTTCTACACCCTCCCCAGACCAGCATTAGGGGTTGGCACGGAAGTGACGGGCACAATACACATGGGGGGAATTGGCATAATGACTAAATTGGTGTTAGAGATGGCATTCCATAGGAGTTATAGTGTTTTTATTTATTGAGACAAACAGTAGCTGTTTTTGAAAAAAGGAAAATAGGCAAGCACTTTGCATTTGTTTGAATCGTTACTGTATGTCTTTATCCTGTGCTTCACAATAAAGATGTTTGAAAGAAGAGACAAACAGTAGCAAACCTGAGACGGAGACTGTATAAGTGAACGACACAGGTATAATAGATAGATTCTTTTATATGAAAATTCAGTGCTCGCTCAGGTATTTATTGTGTGATTTCCTGTCCTGTTGGCTGCTTGATGCGGAATGAATTTCCGCAAGGACAAATAAAGAATCTATCTATTATGTGAATGACACAGTAGAAGAAAAGGCTCTGGATAGGGACTTCATCTTAGGCTCAGAGGCGCATCTCCATACTCTTGAGACAGGGGTCAGGGCTAGGTATCATCGTGCATTTTTATGGATAGACGGATAGATGGATAGATGGATGGATTTGTTATGGAAAAAAATGGCATCACTTTTATACGTTTTATGAAAGCATCAAGTGGTTGTCGTTCTTTTTCTAATAAGACACCACATTCAATTGATTTCCCCTTATACGCCAACCAAACTAGCAGAAAACCTGAAAGCCTTAGTCAGTACTGAGGGAAGAAAAGGTTAGGCCTTATCCATGCTTGAATGTGACTTGTGTGCTGTCTACGTATAGTGTGTCTACGTACTGTGTGTGTGTGTGTGTGTGTGTGTGTGTGTGTGTGTGTGTGTGTGTGTGTGTGTGTGTGTGTGTGTGTGTGTGTGTGTGTGTGTGTGTGTGCGTGCGTACACACTTGCGTGCGTGCGTGTGTGCGTGTACTTGTATTACCATACTTACGAGGGCCAAATGTCCCCACAAGTATAATTAAATGTGAGAAATAGACTAAGGACAATCAACCAGATGATTCTTCCCTTCATTGCAACCCTCCTCCAGCGCCTCAGACATGAAATCCCTTATTTCCCGTCCATGAATGGGAGTAATTGAATCATTTGACACAAATGATACACATCATCAGGCTCACTGGCGGAGGTCTTCACACAGATTTGGGGTTGGAAGGGTGTCCTATTAGGTTGGAGGACTGATTTGTTATTGTCAATCCCCTGGTCAAAGTGTCAGCCGAGGTGCCCCTGAGCAATACCCAGAACTGAACTCCTCTCTGCCTTGTTCATTCTTTGGTCTGGTATGCTGTGTGTATTCACATGTGAAATGTAAATATAATGATGTTTGGAATCAAAGCTAGCTAATTTATGAACCTGATGCATCCAGCGCAAATGTCATTCTTGTATTAGTCTGGCGACGTCAGGCTTCATTCTGTGTTGCATTTCTGTTAACAGACATAACAGCAAGACAGAAAATATACTTTATGGAAATACAGCTAAACTCCAATGCTTTGCTTGAGTGGGAGCAAGAGTATAGAATAGGCTGAAATTCCTTGATCATCAGCATTACGTAACGTACAACTTCTGGGGAGTACTCTGGGTCAAAGTCAATGCCCTGATAATTTATAAGTGCCACCAGCCAATGTGTGCCTTCCTATTTGGCTTAACTGGAATCTGAGTTACACAGCCCTCGGATTAGCTGACCTGAAAATTGATTTCAGAAAAGTTTTGACTACAAGCACTATCCACAATGTGCAAATCACTTATAACAAACATGATGATGACTTTATTATAACCTTCCCATCCACTGTTACCAGATGAATAACAGCTTATGGGTTATTCATGCATTACAATTCATATCCGGTCAGGCCAGCTTGTTTGACACTTCAGTGCCCTGGCCTACTTGAATGTGCTGTGCTTTGACTTGAATCTGCTGTGCTCATACTGGAATCTGAATTTGCTGTCTTCGGAACCTTAACCTCTACATTCTGCCGAAACTCAATAGTGATGGCTAGTCTTGATTCCAAATCCGAAAAAGAAAAGGAAAATGTTGGAAAAAAGAAAGGGAAAATGTAGAATTTAATAGTGCATGGACAGATTGATTTGCTCTCACTGCTGGCTTACTGGTAAGCTTGATTTGTGGTAAGAAATTAGCAAACAACCACAAATGTTATATTGACAGACATTTCCAGAATAAGCATACTGTATTTGCTAAAAAAGTATCTGGCCGAGGATGGGAAAACGAGCAATTTCGGAACTGCTGCGGAAAGCAGAGCAGAGCAATGTACTATTAAGAATTGGATTAAATCTCCAAACTCCACTTCAGCTGCTGGTTTTGTGGCAACTCAGGAGATAGTAAGGTGTGAAAAACCATTCACAGACGGTGAGTACATGAAAGAATTGTTGATTAAAATATCAGAGCATGTATTCTCAGACTTAAAAAAGAAAAGCTGAGATAGTTCTGACCTGGTAGTTAATCTAGTATCTTTGAAGCACTATATTGTTCACTTTGTACTCTTCTTAGGGGACTATTTACCCTGTAATTTGTTTCGTTGCGCTCCAAAAATAGCCAATAATAAGCTTATAACGTGTTGTGAGCTTGTAGGGCAGCAATTTTTGACGTGTGCCACTGTCAAATGCCTAAATAGTACATTTTACAATTACTACATACATTAATGAGAGCTCAGTCAGACCTACAGTATTAGTAATGTTGATAGTCTAATTTAGACTCAATAAGCTGTTGTTGTTTTTTGCCAAAAATGTCTCTTTTCGTTCCTTTTTTAGTACAGGTTGCTGACCCTTGGTCTAGTGAAATTGTAACCTATGGTAAATTTTGGTCCATTAGCATGGCTAATGGAAAAGTCGTTCATAACTTGATTATTAGCGGGCAATGAAAACTTAGGTATGTCATTATTTATTTGACAAACATTTTGCCATTGCTGCTCATTGCATCAATACCTCGTTGCCTAAATCCTTTCCACCTCATGGGTGGAAAAACTCATTAGGAGCGTAAAAACTTTTTTCTTTCCACGATGTGAAGGAAAATGTTTTCAAATTTAGCTGTCTTCCTTCAGCCTGTCTAAAATGATACACTGTGACTCACATAGAAGTGCTTGGACGGAAAGCCAGCTATTGGTGCTGCGAAGGGGGATGTTTTTTGGGGCGAATGGAAGGGGTGGGGGCAGGTGGGCGGTTGGGCTATAGGGGGGTGTAGAGGAGGGTGCATTTTAAAATGTGTACATGCACCCTCAGAGTTAAAACAACACTGAGGACTTCACTGTGTGCAAGCTGAGAGTCTCATTGTTGACCAGGTGGCTAATTGAACAGGTTTGGGTTAATTATTAAGGCTGGCTGTGACATGGGCAGCGCTAGGGTGCAGGAGAGCTCTTTGGAGGGATGAGAGGAGGGTGCTGAAGGACAACAGCACCCACCTCTCACTCCTTCTGTTCTGCGTCCTCCTCCAAACGTCTGAGAGTCTATTGTGCATGAGTGTGGGAGAACACACACACACACACACACACACACACACACACACACACACACACACACACACACACACACACACACACACACACACACACACACACACACACACACACACACACACACACACACACACACACACACACAGTCACACAAGTACACCTACACAAACTCGTGCACACACATAAATGGAAAGAGACGAGGTAGGGAGGAGTGAGGGGGTAGAAAGGGGAGAGACGGGGCTCAGGCAGACAGCCTCTTGTCCTCTATTCCTTTCTGTTCTTCCAGCTCATTGACTGATGTCAAAGAGAGAGAGAGAGAGAGAGAGACAGAGAGAGAGAGAGAGCTGCAGTGACGGGGAAAAGGGAATGACGTGTGAGATTGCAACCCACGTCGGAGGAAGAAAATAAACACCTTCCTAAACCCATCAGACTGTGTGTGTGTGTGTGTGTGTGTGTGTGTGTGTGTGTGTGTGTGTGTGTTTGTGTGTGTCTGTGTGTGCGTGCGTGCGCGCGGTGCCTGTGTGTGTGGGATAGAGAGAGGGACTGCACCCACGTGCGTTGCGTTGTATGTGCGTTTGTATATTTCTGAGCACAGCTTGATATTACTCTGTATATGATGTGTTCAGCATTGTAGTATTGGTGTGTAATGTATGGAGCATATTGCAGGTTAATGGGTTGACTTATTAGACGGGTCTCTCCGTGAGCATACCATAACACTCTTGACTGTGTGTTGACTTAATGGTCAGACTCCGTGCCAACTGTAATAATAATTAGGATTTCAATTATCCTACGTCCTTTTTTTCTCCCTCCTACACAGGGCCTTTTCATTGGTTGTTTACACCACTAGGAAGGTGAACATTTTATTGTACTATACTACTCGGGAACGATACAAGTCGGAAACTAAGTTGGAAATGCATGCCCCCCCCCAGTTATACAATACTTATTGTACCCATTGTACCCGACCCGTCTGTTTGTCTATGTCCCTTTTGGTGATTTCTGTATCTGTCAGTCTGTGTCTCTTCTATGCCCATAGAGTTCTGTGTCAGGCATGGCCAAATATGGAGTCCAGGCCAGTCTATAAGTCCAGTAGTATGACATCATATTGAGAACATCAGGGTACTCCGTATATGAGGATTTGTGGTTTTATCAATATTTAGTTGTAGGCCTACCCGTCTGTCTGTCTGTCTGTCTGTCTGTCTGTGTCCCTTTTATGCCCAGATCCCTGATGTCATCAGTATATGGGCATATCGGTCAGATCGTCGGTTCTGGAAAACCGCATATCCGACGGACTCGACGCCGGGCACCACATTCTCTCTGGTCCTTGCCGCTGTGCACGATTTCGCGCATTTATTGTAAGATAAACATTAATACAGACACCATTCAAATATTATTTTAGCTGAGCAGGGATTTCCTTTGAAATATTATCCTACTCAATCAGCTGTTGCCCTGTTATACAACCTACTACAATTTCCAGTGCAGTGCCTCTGGGTTATAGGGCATAAATAGTCAAGGACCTTCCCTCCAGGGTATGGGAAGGAACATGATAATGCGTGGGTGAAAGTACTTCCTGATAAGATTTATTTTTTCTTCTTGTATTGCTTTTCTAAACGCTACATGGATTAAGTTGTGATTGCGTTTTTCGGACCTCAGTGGTCTTACTTTGTAAAGCTGTCCCTGCGTGTCATAGAAACCTAACAGTAATCTGTGAGCTGTGCACTAACAGAAGAATGTCCACTCCGTAGTGACAGAGAACTTTAAGCCCTGGATACATATGGAGAGCTGGATAATGAATACAGTACTGTGAAAAATGATGTGGTGATGCTCAGCTTTGGGTCATTTTATTTGCAGCCATCCCCACATTTCTTAGTTACAATGTTGGTGTAAGTTACTTTTTTTTGCATACATAATACATATATATTTTCACCTACAAGCCAACGTTCATTCTCTTCTTAAGTTTCCCGTCATGCACATAGCAGCATGAGTGGTGCTACGTAATGGTCTAGTTGTGAGGATACATACAAATATAAAGTATCTATCTATCTATCTATCTATCTATATATGTACGTATGTGCGTTTGTGCCTGCGTGCGTGCGTGTGTGTGTGCATACATACATACATACATACATATACATACATACATACATACATACATACATACATACATACATACATACATACATACATACATACATACATACATACATACATACATACATACATACGTGCAAAGGAACCCAAAGTTCTGCTTGTTTCGAGGCAGACTGTAGGTAGGCAAAAAATACTGAGGCACTCCGTCTTCAGGTGAAAAAAAAAAAAAAATCTTTTACAGATAAGGAAGGCAACAGCTGACCGACGCGTTTTGACACTTGGGTCTTCAACAGGGTCTGATACATACACATACATGTACATACTGTACATACATTCATACATACATAGGTACGTACGTACATACATACAGTATACATAGCCTACAGTACATACACATACGGTGTATACATATACATAAAAAAAATTATAAAGAATATCGGCCAATATATTGATTGATATAAGAATGTTGAACTAATATCAGAATCAGCTCAAATGATATGATTCTTTCTGCGCGCCACGGTTGTACGTTGAAATATGAATTAGGCTGTACCGTTTACCGAAACTGTCTCTAGTGTGTATTAGAGGTACTGTTAGATGTGTTGTAGTTGTGTATTAGAGGTACTAGAATTGGTGTAGGTTGTGTATTAGAGCAGTGGTTCCCAAACTGGGGGTCGGGACTCCCAGGGGGTCCCCAAATTATTTCAGGGGTCCCCAGATGATTGGCTTAATGTGCAACATTGTCTTCTCACTCAACAGTAAACAAACCAACATACAGTATAAGTGTATACAGGCCGGGTATCTGCACATTTCTAAAGTAAAGACCTTTTTTATACCAAATTGACCACATTGTCAAATATTCCGTGAGAAGAGGAAAATAGCCAATCTACAAGCCGCGAGTCGTTGATAGCTTGTAGTTCGGCTATTTTCACAATATTTATGTGGAACCGAGTCAAACAAAATGTAATACAATTCCAAGTGCTTGTCAGGGTGGGGGGTCGCCTGTTCAAATATGATTATTTTTGGGGGTCGCTGCCTGACAAGTTTGGGAACCCTTGAATGAGAGTTACTATATGTTAGATTGGTGTAGGTTGTGGAATGATCGTCATAGAAGCAACAAGACCTGACAGGGCCAGTGGGACCAATATGTATGGCTTTAGTTCGGTCAATCAATACTGTCACCAATACTGACTGCTGTCATTTATGTGCACAGCTGTGTGGATGTGAAATAGTAGAAATAGTTTGAGTCTCAAACTGTAAGTGTGTGTGTGTGTGTGTGTGTGTGTGTGTGTGTGTGTGTGTGTGTGTGTGTGTGTGTGTGTGTGTGTGTGTGTGTGTGTGTGTGTGTGTGTGTGTGTGTGTGTGTGTGTGTGTGTGTGCGCGTGTGTGCGTGCCTGTGGGATAGAGAGAGGGACTGCACCCGCGTGTGTTGTATGTGCTTGTGTGTGTGTGTCCTTCACAGAGAGACACAGCTGGGCCCTCCAGGCCAAGGGTGTCCGCAAACAAGGCCTCTGTCCATTCCTCCATTTTCCCTCCAATCCCTCACTCCTTCCAGCAAGTGTCATTATGGGAAGGAGAAAGCTCACGACTGCCTTCCACCCAACCCACCACCCCCCCAGCCCCCACTCCATGGCCCTAGAGAGAGAGAGAGAGAGAGAGAGAGAGAGAGAGAATGGGGAAAAAACACACACAAAAAAACAAGTCAGGTGCTAAATGTGAACGTGGATTAGTTTCTATGCCAACGGCAGGAAGGAGGGTGGACGCGCTGGTGCAGTCAGCTAGGGTCCCTGCAAGACACTTGTTTTTGTCCATGTTGCTCTCTCTCTCCTCCCTTTGCCTCCCCCCCCCCTCCTCCTCTCCTTTTTTCTCCTCCTGCTCTCTCTCTATCAGTGAGGGGAGATAAGGCTGGGCCCTGTTGCCCTGGTATTAAACCTTATCTCTCCTAGCGGGGGCTAAGGCCCTATGGTGGATGGAGGGGGGGGGGGGGGTCTGGCTCTCCAGTTAAGCTCACACATGCCTTGTTTTAATGGCCACCTATTAGCACCACTGTCAGCCAGAGAATTGGCATGGTTATAATTGGATATGTTTGGCTTTTTGTTTTGCTTTTCTTTATGAAATAAAAGCATATGCAACGGACTGTTATGAAATGATGATGCCATGTGCCACTGAACCCCTCTTCTTTTCTCTCCCCGCAGGTTTGTACATCCCTGCGCTTGTGCATTTTGATCGTTTATGGATCAATTTTCTCCCCTTCCACAAAGATGGGAATGAGTCATTTACGCTCCTCGTCTGTCAGAGCCATAGCCAGCGCTCTCCTTTGTGTGGCATTTCCTCCTGAACCTCCTGCTGCTGCTGCTGTCCCTCTGTCTGCAAGCTAAGAAAGAAAGAGAGAGAGAGAGAGAGAGACCCAAAGAAGAGAAGAGAAGGCCGGGTAGGACAGAGCAACAGACAGAGAAGACATGCAGACAGACGGAGAAAAGGAACGTTAGAGCCAGCCAGAAACAGAATGAGAGTGAGACAGAAAGACCTACATAAAAATGGACAGAGAGAGAGAGAGAGAGACAGCGAGAGAGAGAGAGAGAGAAGCAGCACATGCTCACTCTTCCGTGGCAGGCAGGCAGGCAGGCAGGTTGGAGAGGAAGGAAGGGGTTAAGGTGAAAACAATAACAAGGGGAGTCGGGGTGGGGGTAGGGGGTGCAGGCGGGGTTGTGCGGGGCGGCAGGGGAGCGTGCGTCTGCGCGGCTCCCTGGAAGTGTCAGGCTCTCTGTTCATTGACAGTGTCGTGCACCCGCCGCCCCGGGAGCGCCGGCAGCCTCACAAAGACAGACAGCTCGAATTAATCCCACGGGGGGAGTGCGTGACAGTTTGGCAGAGCGGAGAATTGAAAGGGAGGCAGGATGCCGAAAACGGGGAAGGCGCGGGCATTTGTCAAATCATAATTAAATGATGAATCGCTATTCCGTTATTAACGATGCCCACCCGAACCTCCCCTGTTGGAAAAAATATGGTAACGGAGGGAGAAATCATTAGAGTGGCCACCGGCATTGCGGACAGACAAAAATAAAAGCTCTATCACTCCCAAGTATCAGGAAAATGACTGAATACACAGTAGAGGAATCCTGCTCATGGGGGACAAATGCAATAGTCATCAGGCAATATGAATTACTAAAATCCTTTAGAAAGCTGTTCGGGTCTTCATGCCATTGTTTCACCATGACAACATATTTTTATATCCATGATTAGAGATGATGGACATTCCACGATGTTGGAGTGACATCAAAATTGTAATTGTAAGTTGCATTGCCTCTGCCTCCCTGCAAAACAATGAAAACAACAGTTTTCTGTGTGTAGGATATTCAAATTATATATTATCAAAGGAAAACAGTACTGTCAAAATATTTTATTTTGTTGTCACTCCTCCAACGTCGTGGCATGTCCCTTGTCTCCAATCCATCAGCAACTACTGTGCAGTCATTACAGAGACAGCAGACATGCCTCTATTGTAAGCTCCCTATAGCCTACTGTCAATCTAATCTTATCACTCTAATAATGACCTTCCATACATCATCAAATCAGTTATAGTTTCACATGGAGGTCATTGATGGCCTATAACCTACATGACGTGGAGACGAGGTGAACAAGAGGTTAAGTAGAATGTATCGTAAGCAGAAAGCCACAGGTTCAAATGTCCAGGGTTGTCATTTTAGATTTCTTTGGCTATAAAAAATATATAAGATATACAAGCTCATATCGCGGCACCACTACGAGCTTGTAGATCTGCTATTTTTGAAAAATCGTGAACATTTGTGCAAATATTTGAATATATACATTTTTAAAGCGAACATTTGTAACTCAAATCTTTGCTTCTGGGGGTCCCTGGAACAAAATATTTTGAGATGGGGGCCCGCGGCCAAATACATATCATTTTGGGTGGTCCTTGACATGAAACATTTTGAGCACCACTGATATAGAAGCACTATTTTTTTCAGAAAACTGTTAGGATTTAGAAGACATTTTGTAGAATCGGCCTTGGGTCTTAATGGTTAAAGTTGTGGATACAAGTGTCAACCAAATGCATCTTAACAACTTTGTAGGAGAAAGGTATTTCACCTACTTGACTACAGCAAATCACAACTTCTCATAACATTTAGACACAGTCAAGTCCTATCAGTGAAAATCCAAAGCTCCTTTTGTCCATATTCACTTTCTTGTGTAATGCCCGGGATTTGAACCCGGGTCTCCCTCGTGGAAAGCCATCATCTTATCCACTAGCCTAAAGGGGAATTCCCCCTGGATCCGGTGAGATATTAGGCTTTTGGTCATCAGGCAGAGGCTCTGAGCAACTACTGCTACATTTGGAGACACAGCAGTCACACAGCAAAATCCTCAGTGTTAGTTTAACTCTGATAATGTACAGTAACAATGGCGGAGCATTTAACTGTGCAGGCAATTATGAAGGAAAGACATCCATTGCTGTGTGCTTTCCGTCCATCAGACAGGGAGTTGAAAACTAGACATCCCACTGTGTAAACTCTGTCATTGACAAATACTGGTTTTCCGTTGTGAAACACATAATGGGTCGTAAGGGTTTGAACAATAAAACTTGTTAACATAAATGCAAAAACAAGACTAAATTTAATTGTTAGGCTAGGATGTCTGAAATAAGCATGTTTTCAATATTAATTTTGATTGCTGTTGTTTGGTTCACATGCCATCTTTTCCTACCCCTCGGGGCTCTATACTTGGTCAGCTCCTTTTTTCCCTCTATACCAAATTTCTTTGGCTAAAATATCTGATCTTCGATGCCCAAAGGCCCCCTATTCTAGGGCAAACAATGATCACCCCAGAATGGGAACGCTAGGGTTCATGTGGTTAAAACAGTACTGTGAATGTCAAGTTCCTTGGACCCAGAGGATAATGGCAGCAGCCTCTTCTGAGGGTTATCTTCCCATTAACTGGTGCTGTGAGGAGCAGCATGTTCTTTCTCTGACACAGAGAGCCATGTCTGACTGATGGCTTGTTCCCCCCACACACGATAATGGATAGCGCTATAGTTTGCCTGAGCCCCTATCCCTTTTCCCTGGCATGTGCATACACACACACTCACAGCTGCACATATGTAAAACTTGCAATTACGCATGTGCACATCTGTGTGTGTGAGCGCTTATCCCTGATATAATGCCTGCACTGTGCATGCACATACACACGCGTACAACTTTAAAGTATGTCTGTGTGCATCTGAGGCTCTGCATGCCCATATATGCCTACATAGATATACAGGCACAAATGCACCTGTGCATAAAACCTGCCATTACGTAGGTAAGCATACTATACCCTCTCTTGCATAGTGAGCACACACACAATTCTATATGGCAAATCTGCCACTTGTAATCTGCATCATAGGTCTACTATGCGTAAGTCAAAGGCAAGAGAGAACACGGTTCAACACCTCTTTTATACACAGAGAAAACATATGATGTAATGTTTGCAACTGATCTACTAGAAATGTTGGTGACAATTTATTTGAAAGGCATCATGAGTATAAGCAATACTGTATTTATTTATTTTTTGATGTGAAGCACCTCAAGAACCTGGCCTCTAACCCAATCCCAAACTGGCATTTAGCTATTTATTCGTCTAAAAAGTGAACTGCAAAACTACAAATGCACTAACATCTCTTGTTCTGTCTCTCTCCACTCCTGAGATATGATTCATTATGCAATTTTGACCTTGATCGTGAACTTGGTCTTTTCAACCCAAAAGTTAATCATCTTTTTGAGGCAGCCTACTGACCATTCCTCACCAAGTTAGATGAAAATCTGTTTTATTTCTATTCTATGTTAACCATGACCATGATCGTGACCTTGACCTTTTTTTAGATTAGTTTTTTGTCCTGCTTTATTTGTGACAATCAGAAAACGCAGTGTGGAGCCTGCTCAGCAGTGCCAGGGGTATTGCGCTGACGTCGTCGATCAGCGCGTTCACGTTTTGGTACCCAGCATTGGCCGGGTTATTGCGTGGGTGAAATAGGCTCTCTCGCCGCCTCTCCCTCTGTCTCCCTCCCTCTCTGGGCCTTGTAGTGTAGTGGTAGCTTCAATGAAGGGAGTGCAAGCGATTTTAGGTCAGATGCCGGCTAGGGCAATGTTCAGACATAGGTTTGGTGCGGTTTCATGAATTAATTTTAGTTAAGGATAGGAATTGTTTGTAGTTTAGGCATGTGTTTAATTCATTTAGTTTAGTTAACGTTAGGCACTGTTGCTGTTGGTATGGTTAAGTTAGGCAGCGGTTTAATTAATACATGTAGTTAATGTTAGACATTCTTAGTATGGTTAAAAGTAGTAGTGCAAGTGTAGGGTGAGGATCTGGGGGCGATGTTCACCATGGTACTACGTTGGAAATTGCTTATTGCATTCTGTATGGCACAATTAATATAGCACTGATGTTAGGCTCTGACCAGATAACAGACGTCATCAGTATACCAGAAATACATAAAAGGAGAAGAATTTGCACCCTCCCCTAGTATCCCCCATGTATTGTATGCTGAATGCTGTACGTACATACAAAATGTATATGTATATGTATATGTATATGTATATGTATATGTATATGTATGACAGTACATATAGCGTATGCATCATTGTATAAACATTGACCACGGCGTGGATATGTCTAAAACTGGCTGATGGCAACTACGGTGTGTGGCATAAATATATTGTTTTTGTGTATTAACTTGTCAGCACTTAGAGCCACAAATCAAATCAACAAGGGCCTGCACTATAACAGCACTCCCTCCCGCAGCCCCTCCCATAAGCTCACCCATTTATCCTTACCTTCTCCCCCCACCCCCACCTGTTTGTAATATTTGATTGTGTTGGATGTGCTTGTATTGAGTTAGCGGCTGCAGGGCTGTAGTGATATATGACCAGCATGCCGTGCCATGCGTCTGTCTCTTCTCTGCTCCACGACAGTTATGGACCCCCAGATAAGATAAGGCACCGAGAGGAGAGTGGGAAACACAACAAATAGCCAGCGTTCGTTTCACCAGGAGGAAATGTTTTTGGCAAAAAGCATAGACTTAAAAATCCTGAAAAAAAAAACCTGTACTCGGAGTTACAAATGGACAAGTGTGTGTGTGTGTGTGTGTGTGTGTGTGTGTGTGTGTGTGTGTGTGTGTGTGTGTGTGTGTGTGTGTGTGTGTGTGTGTGTGTGTGTGTGTGTGTGTGTGTGTGTGTGTGTGTGTGTGTGTGTGTGTGTGTGTGTGTGTGTGTGTGAGTGAGTGTGTGTCTGCGGTGCATTAGACAGCAATGTTTTTTAGTTTTTTGTAATGACTCTTTTTAAATGTGTGTCCATAATGTATCCTCGATAAGCACTTCCACATGATAAACATTACCTCCCCCAGGGTAGGTATATATCTAGCCGAGGTGTAACTGTGTAGGGTCATTTTATGTCTAGTGCGCCTATGTCCTGTGACTTTAGAGAACATGAGCGTGTGTGTGTGACTGTGTGTATTGCTTAATTTATGCTCCGTTGTACAACTTTGTGTGTGTGTGTGTGTGTGTGTGTGTGTGTGTGTGTGTGTGTGTGTGTGTGTGCGTGTGCGCGTGTGCGTGCGTGCGTGCGTGCGAACGTGTGTGAGGGGCGGTTTGCAATGGTTAGAAGCAGGGAGAGGAAGTCGACGCAATTAAAGAGCCATTAGCGGCACCTCTGAAAAAGACATTAATCAAGAGGCAGTGCTGCGGCGGTACAGCCAGGCACACCGCACGTCACAGACACATGAATGGATGAGTGCAGAGATCTCTCTATTTGTGAAAGAAAGAAAAGTCTTTCTGGTCTTTGTACAGTCCCATCTATAGCAGGCTTTCTGATTGAATACAGTACACAATTAAATCTGTTAATTTAACTTAAATTTGTACCCAAAAGTGTAGCTTACATTATTATTGCCATATCAAGCAAGGTAGAAGATAATTTGTTAGCATTTTATAAAACTATATATATAGTAGAAGTAAAAGTACAGAAAATTGGAAATACTCCAGTAAAGTAAAAATACCTAAAAATTGTACTTAAGTACAGTACTTAGTTACTTTACACCACTGCATGTCCTGATACTGATTTAGTGTCAAAACGCGTACAAATATATCAGCAACATAAATATGAACAGGAGTGTGCATGGGGATGAGGCTGTTTGACACAAATGCACAGAACATGTTTGTTTACCATTATAAAACTTTTATGGAATTTCCAGGAAATTCCTATTGTCATCCAGTTTATGTTAAAGACGGGGTGCCGTGATTTCCCCCCCTAAAACATAATCATCAGGTATTATGGTTATACTAGGAGGAAGGTTTTTTTCAAAAAAGTGTACAGAAATTGTTAAAATTATGTTTTTATGTGGACACGCCTCCAGTTCATTAAGTATACCTGATTCTCACCTTAGCACCTCCTCCACCACCTTAGCACCACCCACCTGTCCTAGTCCCTCCTCCTCCTCATGCCCACAGCTGTTGTGTTATGATAATGAGGGGGAGAATATATTTACTATATCACTAAAGGGCTGTTTTTCTATTGGAACGTTTGCCCCCCAAGGTTTCAGCCTCCAGGTAGAATCCCAAACTAGTCAGAGAAGACATAAAACACCACCAGGGGGCTTAATGAAGTTCTATCAACCTCATAGACACATGAAAAACAGAAAAAGTGCAAAACCATGGCACCACCTCTTTAAACTTTCATATATACTGTAGGCTAAAAAGAATATAATGTTTCAGTTTCACATAATAGTGTATGTAACAATGACAGTACATTAAAATAGTCATAACGAGAAAAACAGAAGAAACATATTAACAGACAGTGATGAAAACAAATGGTCATAGTAATACTGACCCCTTTAATTTAATGTCCCAAAGTCCCAATCATCAATGCTTTAGAGCAGTGGTTCTCGGTGTGCTGTCTGGGGACCCTCAGGGGTCCTTCAGGGGGTTCCAAGGTGTCCCCAGCTGACAGGTAGGGACCAAATGGACCCTTACGGTTACGGGTAACTCAGAGAGTGTACAAATGGAAAGAAATGGACATTTACATGTCTATAACTCAGAGAGTGTACAAATGGAAAGAAATGGACATTTACATGTCTGTAACGCAGAGAGTGTACAAATGGAACCAAAAGGACCTGCAAGGGTCCATTTGATGGCACCAGAGATATATCCTGTCCAATGGTGGCCTGTGCCCTAATGCTTATCAAACTGGGGGTCCTTGAAGTTAAAAAGGTTGAGAATTTCTGCTATAGGGGAACATCTGAGCTGTCAAAACACAGAATTCATTGGCATTTCAGCCAATACACTCAAATTGTGTGAAAGTGCTAAAATGTATGCATGCTTTAAAGGGAGAGGAATATGTAATATAAGGATAGATAGTATCGATTGCATTACTCAGCCATATTGTGTAAATAATGTCAAAAATGTGGCAGCTGCACATTAATTAGAAATATTGATAAAACTTCAAGGCACACTGCTGGTTCAGCAGGGCACACATTATTAGGGAAAGGTTAAGTGGGTGGCCGACATTTAATTTCCTCTCTCTCTCTCTCTCTCTCTCTCTCTCTCTCTCTCTCTCTCTCTCTCTCTCTCTCGCTCTCTTTTCTCTTCATCTCTGACTTTTTTTCTCCCTCTTATTCCGTCTTTTAGTCGTTTTTCCTTCTCCCTTGATTTGTCTGCCACTGCTTGGGAATCATAATTCTCTATATGGGATTGTATGGTCGGCTAAACTGAGCTGCACTGAAAAGTTGGTGGCCCGTTGCACCCCCTCCCCCCTTCCTTTCTCGCTGTCCCCCCCTCCCCCCCCCCCCCCCCCTCTCTCTCTGTCTCTCTCTCTCTCTCTCTCTCTCACTCACACACACACACACACACACACACACACACACACACACACACACACACACACACACACAATGCCCCCACCCCTCGCTGTCATTTGGCAGCATCCCCTTCAGCGCGCGTTTGCAAGATGGATGCCCTCTCACACGCGTTCATCCGCCAGCCACCGCGGTGCTTTATTATCTAATTTTGACAGCCCGGTCCCGCCCACCGTGCCTCCGCTGCAGCCGCCGCAGCAGACGAATCCCCCCGGGGACAAGTCTGGGCGAGGCCTCTGCTGAACCCAATCGCAGAGTGCTAAAACGCGCGTCGCGGCTCGAATGCTAATTTACTGTAACCACAGCGCTCGTTCTGCACTGGAACGATGCTGAAAGACTGTCTCTACCCCTCTCCTCCTCTCCTCTCCTCTCCTCATCACAAGCCATCAGGCTTCACAAACACAGTATTGTGTGCGTGTGCTATGAGAGTGCACAAACACAGACTCACAGGGGAAAAAACACACATGATACGATACGTTTTGAGTAGGGATGGGACAAAATTACTTGTCACGATTATTGTGGCAAAAATAATTGCGATAATTACGATATTATTGAGATAATCAAAATATGTTTAAAACTTAAAATGCCACTTTTGTTAGCCACTTGAATCCCTATTCTGGGGGAACGTTTGCCATAAATAGCCGATCTACAAGCGGTGTGAGCTTGTAGATCTGCTATTTAGGGCAAATCGATTTGTGTAGTGAAATAAGAATGTACCAAAAGCGCTCTTTACAGGTCAGTTTTATCAAGTGATACTGAATTTAAAGCTGAACCAAAGCTAATTCATCCTAGTGTATGGCGGAGGACAATTTCACGATAAATAAAATCTCTGCGATACGATTATTGTGAGCGTTTTTTTATCACAATAAACGATAATAACGATTATCGTCCCATCCCTAGTTGTGAGTTTGTAGATCTGATATTTTTTGGTGTGTGACATTGCTGCACAACTAAGTTTAAAATAGGGACAACTTTAACTTGAACCCTAACCCCTAAGATAAACTATATATGTTTAATCCTAATCCTAAACCCAAATCGTTAAAAAAAACTAAAAAATATTTTTTTAATAAAACTTTTTTTTTCTTGTGAGGACCATGGCTACTTTAATTTGACTACAATTGTGGGGACATTTGTATCTCACAAGTATATTAAGTTCACACGCACACACACGCACGCACGCATGGGACACCCTCTTACCCCAAATAATCATGGTTTTTAATCAGCCAGAATAGCCTTGAATCCTATAGTTTTTTTATGCACCATTGTGTTTAACACCAGTGTGTGTGTCTATAGCCTGTGTGTGTGTGCGTGTGTGTGTGTGTGTGTGTGTGTGTGTGTGTGCGTGCGTGCGTGCGTGCGTGCGTGCGTGCGTGCGTGCGAGCGTGCGTGCTTGTGTGTTTGTTTGTATGTGTGAGTGTGTGTTAAAGAGAGAGAGAACACTAGATTGAAATGTGTAGGTAATGGAGATCTTCCAGTCAGCCATGATGAGGAATGTCCGTCCATCCTCTCTCTCTCTCTCTCTCTCTCTCTCTCTCTCTCTGAGGTGGAAGCATGAAGCCATCTTAGGATAGCTGCAGATGGAGGGATGTCTGATGAATGGCGGTAGTTAGCATCATTGTCATTCATCAGCCCGCCAAGCGTGATTGTGATCCATCAATTTCAACGGAGTTCAGGCAGGGATTAGCTCGCGTTTGGTTTGTTTATTACTTTTTTATTTTTTTCATTCTAACAATGAGTCTCGCCTGGAAGACAAGGCAACAGCGGAGATCACAGCGTTAGCTGCATAGGGTTGTTGGTAATCTAAGAATAGAATTGTTTTCAATTCAATTCTAGATTCGATTCTCCCGAGTCCCGACTGAATGAACTGGAGACGGCCAAACCCTGCAGATCGAATGAGATGAGCCATGGTGCATCCTCGGCCAACTCTCCCTCCTGGGCAATGGAATTGTAAAGAAGGGGAAAAGGTTTTTTCTTTCTTGTTTTCACCTGTCGTACTGTTCAACTGTTTCTCTCCGCTTGCTAGCGCAGAGCGAGTTGTTACCGCTAGTTAGCAAAATGCTAACAGTAGCGTCCGGGGTTGCTATGGACACCCATTCACAGGATGCCCAAGAGCAACAACTCCGCTCCAACCCCAACTCCACGACAAACAGTTCTTTTTTATCTGAGTTTAGTGATTTTTTAAACCTCTATCATCAAATTTGAGAGAATCCTGATGTTAGGTGATTTTAATTTCCAAATTAATGACACTACTAACAGCTTTGCTGTATTACTACAGAATCTTTCAATTTCAGTCAGTATGTGTCAGGCCCCATGCAAATAAACACTCTGGACCTTGGCTTTTCTTAAGGTTTAGATATTCATGATGTCTGTACTAAGGAACTCTCTGTGACTGATCACTATTATATTTATTTTAATCTGTCTTTTCATTCTGTTGTTTAATTCTGTTTAATTGGTAAGAGAAATTGGTACAGAGAAATTCACTGCCGCTTTTGACAGCAGGTTAGTTATAGGACAGCCTTTTCAAATGGATGCTGAGACCTTGGTTAACTCTTTTAATTCTCACTGTTTGGTCATCTTAGACAAGGTTGCCCCCCTAAAAACCTGATCCATTTCATCTGTTAACTCCTCCCCTTGGTTAACTGTCGCAACTCGCTACTGTAGACGGAAATATCGGAAAGCAGAGCTCCTCTGGAAAGCCACCAAGCTCCAGGCCGACCGTATTAATTTAAGAGAACTTTTAATTCAGTACAATAACTTAGCCAATATTATCGCCTATAGCAAGCGAAATCCTAAAATCCTGTTAATACAATTAATAATATTGTCAGCCCTGCCCTTCTCACTGTCCCAGTCTTTTCTAATAAAGACTCTCCCCCCCCCTGGTCCTACTCGGCAGTCAACCATATGCAGTTTCTCCCCTATCTCCCTGCAAGAACTGACCGACCTTGTGAGGTCAATGAAAGTGTCTTCCTGTCCACTAGACATCCTGCCCACATCCATGTTAAAGGATGTCTTTTAACCGCTAAAATACAGGCCAATCTCCAAATTATCTTTCATCTCCAAGGTTTTAGAAAAAGCAGTGGCCAGTCAGCTCATTAACGTACTAATCAATACAATATTTGCGACAAATTACAATCAGGCTTCCGTCAAAAACACTCCACAGAAACAAATCTTAGTGCAGCCTTCGACACCGTGGACCATCATATTTTGGTCAACAGGCTCAGGAAGTGGGTGGGGGTCTCTGGGAGAGCCCTAGATTGGTTCCGTTCGTATTTATCAGACAGGAGCTTCTCGGTGGCCGTTGGTCCCTACTCTCGAATCCACTACACTATCATGTGGTGTTCCACAGGGTTCCTTGCTAGGTCCAATCCTGCTTCCCCTAGGACCTATTATAAGCAGCTTCAAGGGTATCTCTTACCACTGTTATGCCGACGACGACAATCAATTATACTGTTAGTTTAAACCAGATAAGATGGATATAATCAACAAACTGCATGGGTCTATCTATCTGCCATCAAGAACTGGATGGCCAGCAACCTTTTGCAATTAAATGCAGACATTTTTTTAATTGTTGCCCCAGATAGGGTTGCTGCAGATGTTGCCGACCGTCTTGGGTCATTAAAAACAAACATATGCTCTAACCCTGGAAACCTTGGCATTATTTTAGATCAGGCTATGCTTTTAGATAAGCATGTTTATTCTGTGTCCTGTGCCTGTTTTTTTCACCTTCGTAATATCGCCAAACTAAGATCAGTCGTTTCTTACCCGGAGTCTAGAGCAGTCTGGAGTCTGTAGTGTATTGCCTAAGTCGCCCAAGTACTATAGTGTGTTGCCCTTTCGGGCAACCACACTAAAAAAAACACACAGCGTGTAGAGTTCATTGAGAATGATGGGCCCAAACCAACATCAGTCACCTTCTTAATGTGAGAGGTGAGAGGAGAAAACAACAGTCAGCCTCTTGAAAGCTAAATGGAACTACCGGTACACAAATAATTCAGTAACATAGTGGTGTGCATTTGGCGAAAATAGCAGATCTACAAGCTATGTGTCACAAGTTGAGCTTGTAGCATCTCTGAATGGGCAACTCATCGAATCTTGAAAAGGATGTGGGAAAAAATCAGGGTTATACGTGCCTGGTAGTAGGTGTGTACGTAATACAATGGCCACCTTGTGTATGTACAGTGTCAACAGGCCTTCAACAGACAATATAATGGATGAATATACTGTACAGGCTATCAACAGTGAATGTACAGTATGAATGCATATTATGCCATGGGTTTGAGTCTAACTCAGGACCCCTGTCTTTTCATCATCTCGTCCGTTCAACTAATGATACAGTGTGACATCAGTTCTGTGACTATATATCGTCACTGTCGGGCAGAAACCTCAAATTTCATTCAATAGTGTCGCACTCGCACAAAAGTCGTTAAAATAGCAGATCTACAAGCACGCAACGCCTCGCGATGTGCTTGTAGATCGTCTATTTTCACTATTTTGAAAATACAAAAGGAATGGTTTTGGACATACACGGTTTCCACCCGACAACAACAATGTATATTAACATGATTTGAAAATAATAATAATTTGAATAAAAAAGATATGTTTTTCAGGTTAGGATTTAGAAGGCATTTGTAGAATCAGCCTTAGGTCAAATTCTTTAAATAACAACCTTGTACACTGGAGCTGGACCCAGTGTACCCTGGTGTCTTTGGGAACGGTCGTAAATGAATGAACTCTGTTCGTTGCTTGTACAGTAATGTTGGTGACCTATAGGAATTCAACCTTATCAGTGGTACACAAAGTATGTACTCAAGTAAATACTCAAGTATTCAAAAGTACAAATTACGAAGGACATTTTCTTGTTAATATCAATGCACTGCTGTATTGAAATTTAGAACATTTAAAATAAATAGATAAATGTCAGAATTGAAAAATAAATTGTGAAAATAGCAGATCTACAAGCTCACAATTTACTATATTTGAAGTAGGGCTGAATTCATGGTTAATTCATAATATATTTTTGTAAGTTTGGGTCCCAAGATTCCCTTCCTAGAAATGTAGTGGAGACCAAAGTACATTATTCAGTCAAGAGCTTGACTGAAGGACGACTTACCCATTTTCAACATATCTTCATATAATTGGTCCTCACTAATACTCATAATATGGTACCATATTTGTCTACACTGTCTGTGTGTCAGAGTATACGGATATGGACAGTTCAGAAACTCGCCTACCAGTGACATCATTGATGGGGAATCCAAGCTAATAGAAACTGCAGGCTTTCTATTCCTGGAAAGTTAGCATGAAAAATGTGAAATAAAAAAGCAAGGGTGACCCCTCTGTTCAAAAAAGGAAACCAATTAGACATTGGTCTCAATGTGATTTTACTGGTTAAATAAAGGTTAGACCCTGGCAACTACCGCCCTATTTCTATTCTAAGCTCCATCTCGAAAGTCATGGAAAAAATAGTCTATGAACAGGTCGACAAGTATCTTGCCGTGAAAAATCTAATCTACAAATTCCAATCTGGCTTCAGAACAAACCACTCCACTGACACATGCCTTCTCTATTTGAACGACTCTATCAAACAAGAGATCGAAAAGGGTAAATATTGCGGCATGGTCATGCTGGACCTCCAGAAGGCTTTTGACACCGTTAATCACCCAATTATGATCAAAAAGCTCAAAGCAATAGGTTTTGATGACACGTCAGTGAACTGGATGAGATCCTACCTGGAAGGGAGGGAGCAAGTGGTGGAAGTAAACGGCACCCAGTCCCCCCCCCTCCCAGTGACTTGTGGTGTTCCCCAAGGAAGTATACTAGGACCCTTACTGTTCCTGATATATGTGAATGACATGTCTTCAGCCTGCGACTGCAACCTGTTCCTGTTCGCAGATGACTCGGCCCTGCTAGTCTCGGACAGGGACAGGCTGCAGGTTGAGAAAACTCTCAGCTCTGAACTCAACAAGATCTGCATCTGGCTCTCCGACAACAAGCTCTCATTACACCTGGGCAAAACGGAATGCATCCTCTTTGGGTCCACTCCCAACCTCAGAAAGGCAGAGAGCTTCACGATCAAAGCGGGTGATGAAATCATCAAAAGAAAAAACGAAATTACCTACCTGGGCTCTATCTTGGAGGCTGACCTCTCTGGTGACAAAAATGCTGAAAAAACGATCAAAACGGTCCACAAAAAACACGCTATTTGCGGAGTATTGATCGTAAAGTCAGTAAGAATACCCTGAAGACTCTTGCAGTGGCCCTCATACAAGGTCATTACGATTATGCATGTACTTCATGGTATCACAACACCTCCAAGGCCTTAAAAACAAGGCTCCAAACATCCCAAAACAAACTTGTAAGGCTACTTCTTGGCCTCAATTACAAAACCCATCTAACCCCTGATCATTTTGATAGGATTGGATGGCTTAGGGTTGAGGACAGAGTACAGCAACTTGCTATGGGCCTGGTCTTCAAGATATACCACAACATTGGGATCCCCCTGTATTTGTCAAAATACTTCCAAAATGTTAATGATGTCCATGATCACAATACCAGAGGCAGCTCCACAAACCTTGTCCAACCCTTTTTTGGCTCAACAAAGGGAAGTAACTCGTTCTCATGCTATTCCTCAAAAATGTGGAACGCCCTACCAAAAGGAGTAAAGGAGTGTAAAACCCTACTCTCCTTCAAAACTGCCCTAAAGATACACCTTCAGGAGGCTGCAATTGGAAAATGGCCCCTGTCTAAGTCCTAACCTTACCTACCCCCCCCCCTCTCCTTCTTCTTTTGTACATATTTCTCACTCTTTATACCAGTAACCTGTAAACTGATTGTATGACATTCTATAGTAGTTGTGTATAACTGTCTGTCTCTTATATGTCACCATGATTTGTGTGCATGGGGAACTCATTTGAAACAAGCTCAGTGCTTTTATGAGTCTTCCAGTTTAGTAGACCTCGTATTGTGAATTTGTACTTCCATGTACTGTTGTTCTCATGTCTTACTAAATAAAGTACATCAATCAATCAATCAATCAGACCTCCTTATGAGACACACACAAAGTAGGAAAAAATCGTACGATTTTATCATGAGCATTAGTGAGGACCAATTATATGAAGATAGGTAAAAAAAATGGGTGAAATCGTCCTTTAATTCCTGTCCACCACTGAACCTTACTCTAACGGCTCCAGATAAGAGCATCAGTGCCTAAAGCGTAAATGTGGTGAAGTCTACTGTGTTGAAAGTCAAATCTCTGGAGAGGGAGGGAGGCAGGGAGGGAGAGAGTGCACTGAGGTTTGGGTGTAGTGTTTCGTTCTGGAATGAGCAAATGTCATCAGCAACGGAAAGCAGCTAATTCTTTCTTTCTGCGCCCACTCATCAAAATGTAACAATTAAACAATCGCACACACTGCGCATTTGAAGAGCGTCAATAGGGTTCCTATGTATCCATCGTCTTTTTCCCCTGCAGATGCAGGAAAACACGCAGTTTAGCACAGACAATGCAATTGCTAGAGCAAACTTGAGGGTGTTCAAGCTCTTGTGGACTTGACTTTTTTTTTGCCCTGTTTTACAACCCCCCTGCCCCCCGCCACCATTAAAAAAGTGTGTTTCCTGTCCACCGCTTGCCAGCGTGGCAGTGCCGTGCCTCAGCCATTGAATTGGTAATTTCATTCCAGTCCTTGCCCCCAAGCGCCCCTCTCCCACCACCTCCCACCACCTCCAACAGCCCTAACCATCCCATCCCCTCCTCCCCTCCCATCCCTTTTCCCAATCCTCGCATGCAAGGGCCCCCGCATTTGGTCAAATTGCCTAAACCCTGAGTGATTGTAATTTCTGAAGAGGCTGTGCCGAGTGGTGCTTTGAAGAAAGAAGGGGAGGGGGAGGAGAGAGAGAGAGAGGCAAAAAAAAACATGGCAGGAACGGGGATGTCATTGGGCATGCAGGAGAAAGGAGAGAGAGGCGAGGTGAGAGCAGGGGGAGGAGGAGAGGGGTGGATGCAAGGGGAGGGCGGTGTTAAGTGCTCTCAGCGAGGGGAGTCGAGCCCTCCCTGGCGCCGAGTCGTAGCCTCGCTCCTGGCAGTCTCATCCCCCTTTGAAGCAATTACCCTTTCACCTGGACAAGCTCATCACAGAACCACTGCCCGTCACACACACACATGCATACATTGTGCACATGCACATGCACATGCATGTGCAAACACACACGCACACACGCACGCACGCACGCACGCACGCACGCACGCACACACACACACACACACACACACACACACACAAACAGAATGAATGCACCACCTCCACCAACAGCAGGGAATAGATGGGGAGAGAGGAAGCGAAAAAAGGACAGAGTGAAAAAGGTGGCAAAGAAAATTAGACACATACTGTATGCCGTGCCCTTTAGCACGCAAACAGTACTGTATGGATTTCAGGCCAAGAGAGATTGTGAGGCTCCATTGAATAATCTTTGTGTGTGAAGACGTAATAGACAGAAACTTACTGCTGAATAGTGTGGCTGAATAGCAGCCACTTTTCTTTTTCACAAGGTTGTATATTCAGAAAAATCTACCTCATCCCCAGGTAGTAATAGTTTCTGCATGTTCTTTACTTACTTGGGAAGTGCGTGCGTGCGTGCGTGCGTGCGTGCGTGCGTGCGTGCGTGCGTGCGTGCGTGCGTGCGTGCGTGCGAGAAAGAATGTGTGTGTGTGCATTTGTTTGTGCTTATGTCTGTCTGCATGTATGTGTGTTGCTGTGTGCACCCATGCACATACGTATACGAATTGCTGTGTAATTTGTGCATGCGTGAGAGCTTGTGCATGCATGCATGCATGTGTGTACCTATATGTAGACTTGTAGATTTATGTGTGTCTTGACGGGTGCGCACAGGATATATGTGTATGCTTGCGTGTGTGTGTGTGTGTGGGGTGTGTGGTGTGTGTGTGTGTGTGTGTGTGTGTGTGCGTGCGTGTGCGTGTGTGTGTGTGTGGTGTGCGTGTGTGTGTGTGTGTGTGTGTGTGTGTGTGTGTGTGAGTTCATGCAGTTGTTACACGCATGCGTATGTATGTAAGCAAGCGTATGCCTGTACACGTGCGTTGGCGTGTGTGCCTGGAATGTGGTGCTTGGCACGGCGTCCTGTCAGGGGTCTACGGCGGCTAATCTTTATGCACTCTGTGACCTCCTCACTGCAAACCCTGCTAAATATATTATTCCCCAGGGCCTTTCATTGCTGCTTGGTGTCAGAAATCAATATGTATGAGGCGCGTAGATGGGAATTTCTAATAGATCTCCGCTGGCCCCGCACTGCTCTTCAATATCTGCCTTGGACTATTAGTGCCGGCTCAGTGGCGGTGAAATAACCGAGATAATCTTTTAAGGTACCTTTCTTAAGGTGGAACGGCAACTCCCCCCACTGAGCGCGCCATGCCTTCCACCTCCTGCATTTTGTTGTCTGGCTGTGTTGTTTTATCGCCACACCGATGAGCATGTCTCCCTGCGCCCTGGATTCCGAGCTGTCCTGCCCTGTTTGGAAGTATGTTTGCAGTAGGCAGTGATTTAGGTTAAGTATTGCAAAAATATTGACAGGATTCTGAAAGGGCAGGGACTTTATTATCTGTAGATTTCCAGGTATTAACCTATTCTATTACATGTAAGGTTTTACAATGTAAAAAAAATAAAAATACACAAACAGTACAGTACATACCACTACTTAACATCACAACAATGACAGATTCACAACACCACCAAAGTGCATACACATCCTCCAGATTATGTTCTTGAGGAAATTCTAATTTTGGGGAATATATGTTCATTTTTGGAGTCTAACACACAAATGTTTTCTGCACACATATACTCATGCATGCACAAGCACACGTACGGATATGGATTTAGAATCTACGTGCTCATGTGGAAATGGCGTCTTTGTTGGTATAGCCTGTTTGTGTGTGTGTGTGTGTGTGTGTGTGTGTGTGTGTGTGTGTGTGTGTGTGTGTGTGTGTGTGTGTGTGTGTGTGCGTGCGTGCGCACAAGCACGTGCATGTGTGCAGGCGCAAGCGTGTCGATAGAGGGGATGTGCCACAGCGCTAATTGCCCATATTCCTAATGCGGGGATGATTTGCTGCAGCACTTAGCTGCAGCAGCGGCACAGGAACCTGAGTCTCTCTCTCTTTCTCTCTCTTTCTCTCTCTTTCTCTGTCTGTCTGTCTGTCTGTCTGTCTGTCTGTCTGTCTGTCTGTCTGTCTGTCTGTCTGTCTGTCTGTCTGTCTGTCTGTCTGTCTCTCTCTCTCTCTCTCTCTCTCTCTCTCTCTGCTCTTTCTCTGTCTCTGTCTCTCTGTCCTCTCTCTTTCTCCCTTTTTCTGCTCTCTATCTTTCTCTATCTCTGTCTCTCTCTTTCTCTCTCTCTGCTCTCTCTTTCTTTCTTTCTCTTTCTGGTCTCTCTCTCTCTCTCTCTACGCTGAGGAGGAGAAGAAGAGACATCCGGCTTCAGCAGGCAGTTAGGGGGATTGGTGGGGGGTAGAGGATGGACGAGGGAGGGAGGGAGGGAGGGAGGGAGGGGAGGCGAAGGAGAGAGAGAGAGAGAGAGAGAGGGGAAGGGCAAGAGAGAAAGGGGGGTTCAGGGGGGCTGGTTGGCTCAGACAGCGTGCGGTCCCGAGGGAAGGAGAGAGGCTGAAATTATTCTACGGTCACAGGCTTTTTCTACCCCCCCCCCCCCCCCCCCCCCCCCCCCCCACCCTCCCACTCATTCCCCCCCTCCCCCTCCCCCTCCCCCTCGCCCTCTCCATCTCCATCTCTCCCAGAGAGAGAGGACCTCCGTGTATAATCCTTGGCGCTCGCCCCGGCTCGTATATCTGCCGTCCCTGAGACAAAGGTTATATCCCCCCTGTCTGTCAGGAGCAAGCTGGCCATACCGCCACATACTGTGTAACGTGGCCTATTAGCGGCATACCAACTAGCATATTGGTTGCTGTCGGGTGGAAACCTCATTATGTCCAAAACCCTTCCTTTTTATTATTATAATATAGGGAAAATATACAATCTCACAACGTGTCGCGATGTGATTATAGGCTAGACCTAGATAGAGGTACGGTTTGAATAGATAGACGAAATGTCCCGTTGACTCATTAACATGATTTTGTATATACATTATTATACCGTACACATTTAAAAATGTATTTGTTCATTTATGTATTTTGCCCGGAAATAAATAATGGTTCATTTCGTTTGTTACTGTATGCAGTCTTTCTTCAGGATTGCACTGGAACTTGGTGATCATGCGATTACACAAAGTAGATCTCACCAATGTGCGCAGGTTATGAGAATACAGTTTTTAACCACATTTTTAGATAATGCGATTGAATATCAAAATGTGGCAGCGTTTGATCTATTGGCATTATTGTTATAATTATTTATTGTTATGACGACACAGTGTGGTCGCCCAACGTCCCTATACCGTTCTGCTCAGCACTCTCATTGTTGACTTGGTGGCCTTGCAGCAGTGTATGTTATTCCAGTCGTTCACAGATGGAGAGAGAGAGAGAGAGAGAGAGCGTCACAAACCTGCAGCCTTGACTGTGAGCAGTCATAAGATGAGAGTAATTACTCGCCCTCCCCTTTTCTCTCTCTTTTCCTGGCTTTAGTCATTTTTCTCTCTGTTCCTGGCTCGTACATGTTGGCTATTCTCAGGTTTTATGTTAGTCTTGCATTTGAGGAAGCTGTGCGTGATTCTCATCCTAAGGTAGACATATTAACCATTTTGAGTCTGGAGTCCCTTTTTTTTAATTCAGATTTTCAACAATAGGAAAAAAAGAAAGAAATTTAAAAGTGAAAATAGCAGATCTACAAGCTCATAACTTGTAGATCGGCTATTTTTGCTATTTGTCGTAAAATATATATAAGGCTTGAGTGGTTTAGTGACATTTAGATATTTAAATTAAATAAATTAATAAATAAGCACCCCTATTTCCACTGATTGAGATGGAGGACAGAGAGGGTGGGGGTTTCAGGGGCGGATGGGATTCATTAAACCAGAGGTCAGAGGGGTTGGGTGGTTAGGGGTGTTCAAGCCCTCACATTACCCTATAGATTGTGGGTATTAAGACGTGCCTTGGCATGTGGCTCCATGAGGGAGGAAAAGATTAAAATCTTAACAATGAAGCCGTACGCAATGATAGAACGGGAAAGATGGGGACAGAATAGTGGGATGAAAGAAAATGAGGATAGAATGACACTGGCGAGGCTGACGCACAAGACGAGAAGGCAGGCACTTAAAACATGCACGCTTGCATTCACGTATGCATTCACGCATACACGCATGCACGCACGCACGCACGCACGCACGCACGCACGCACGCACGCACGCACGCACGCACGCACGCACGCACACACACACACGCACGCACGCACACATAGGTACAGCACATTTACACAAACACAGCCCTTAATGGCCTCCCAATGCATGAGTCACAATACAGACACACATTACACTACCATGGTCACACATAAATATGCACACACACACACACACACACACACACACACACACACACACACACACACACACACATACACACACACACACACACACACACACACACACACACACACACACACACACACACACACACACACACACACACACACACACACACACACACACACACGATATCTGTACACAGCCCTCACTACACACACAGTCACGCAACCTACGCCATCTCCTTCCCTCCTCATAGTGGATAATTACCTCCCCCAGGTACTGCAGCCACGCAGGAGGGAGATGCACTGAACTATCTGCCACTGCCACCGGGGGCAGCGTGCCAAGTCATAGCAGACGGTACTAAGCAGTGAAGATGGGAGGAGTAGGTGGGGGTGGGGGGGTTGATGGATAGGAGAGGGAAAAAAGGTTATGGGAGGGGGGAGGGAGGGCTTCTGAGAGACAGGTGTCATGGCAGAAGTGCAGTCCTCCTAATTACCCAGGTCTCCAGGCACCATTAGGGGCTGTCAGTTACGTGCTGGGGACGGCAGCCAAAGCCAAACCAAGCAACAATAATGGAATCCATCGGCGAAGTGTGTATGTCCACCACAACAGGGGTTTGTGTCTCCGACTCACTCGGCGCTATAAAGCTCTGCATTGGTTGTGTTTATTTTTCTGTTGAATAAAGGCAGAAAATGCCTGAAAATAATCGTTGTAACGTTTATAGCATTTCTGCTTTTTGGATGCTGGTAGATTTAAGAAAGGTAGACTGCAGGGGATGACATCACTCATGTCATCCTGACGTCTGTGCCATTATTACCATTAAATGGTTGAGCCATCAGGGCACCTCTTGCATTTACCGATTTGAATTATTCTTAGCATTTCCCTAATTTACTACAAAGTTGCCATTATGTCCTAATCCAGTGGTTCCCAAAGTTTTTAGCTCAAGACCCAAAAGACAAATTAGACGTTTGCCCGCTTCGCGCTGCGTTGAGAGCTTGTAGATCAGCTATTTTCACTACTACTTAAACATTTAAAAAATGTATTCATGGAAATTATTCGATATTTCATCCTCTTGAAAGATTTTGGAATTATTTTTAATATATACGTATATTCTTTAGAAGTTTAGATTAGAAAAAAAAGGGAAACAGTGTCTTAATCCATGCCAACAAAATAAATGCATAGCATATCACACCTTAGCAGGACCCCTGGAATCCTGATTTCAGGACTTTGTATCCCCTATTCACAGATACTGTATGTTTACTTTTTGTTCAGATCTTTTTTTTTTGTAATAATCCAAATGCTGTAGTTGGTATGACCGGACTAATCCTAAAAACTGCAAAACCAAATTAATAATCAGTGGATTACTATGAAGCTTGGATGAGCAACCTTTTAAAGAAGAGATTAAAATATAATTTTACGGGCCAGTATCAAATTATTTGTATTTTTTGTTCAGTGAAAAATATTCCCACAGTTCCATTTACAGTCTATAATGAATTGCCGACATGATTCTGGTGGGCAGATTAAATCACTTCATCACATACACAGATTACACTATACCTTTCTGGATTAGCTGGAGGAAGTCAATCACTACTGCCAATGTACTCAAGAGCAAGGCACTACTTAATCCCTGAATCCACTGAGTTGCACAGAGACTGGGGTCGAGGCACAACATTACTATAAGTGAGCGTTTCTGCTCAGACAATATACCCCAGATATTTTCATTTCAGAGACAGACAGGCTAGTAAAAGGACGGCCAGTCAAAACGATAATTCACAAACGATAACAAAAAGAACAACAACATAAAAGCGCATTGCACACAGTACAGCGCAAATCTCTGTCAGGAGGGATGCCCTCCTGCAGAGAGGGTCATGTCTGGGGCATGTTATGAAAATGTTTTTTAGAGTTCAGTCAGATAACTCACCAATAGATGGAGACCATGAATAGCTTAAGCATTTTTTATTTATTAAATGTAAATGCAAGTGTGAATATTATATTTGATCTTGGCGTTCAAGCTCTGCTATACATTACTCCCTGCTCAGCACATTAGAAGACAACCCTTTAAGAGCACTCACCTTGGCTTGAGTTATTGGTGCACACACACACACACACCACAAAATGATAAGCTATACAACTACTACATCCCAACGGAGTATATTATTGGCACGTGAAGAAAAAGCAAGGCCATTCTATGAGGACGACAGGATAACTAATATGCAATGTCAAAGGTAAAGGCTAGTTGATACAGCATCAACACAAAACAGCTGAAGGCCTACCTAATAAGGTAACAATGTTACAAAATAGCCTGTCATTTACGATTCTATCGGAACGTAACTCGGACGGCGCTGACGACTGAAGGTGACTTCGCAACGCTCGGCAAATCGATCGCCTTAGCTCGCTCGGCGGTGCCTCTCGTGGCTCAAGTCCCCTTCAGTCAGCATGCCTCCGTCGGTGTCCGAAGACAAGCGCTCCTGCACCCCACTCATCCTAGGGAAACAACCCTGGCTCCTGGTAGCAGCCCCGGGAGCCGAGACAGGACGGGAGTGGAGGGAACCCGAGGAGTCCCGTCAGCTTAGCGGTTTAGCTTGTGAACTGAAGGCTGGGATTATAACCATGAACTATAATCATGGTTATAATCACTATAACCATGATTATAGTTTAACGTTTTAATGTTTTTCCCCACACACATGAATTAATTAATCACATGGTTGCTAATTTTGTTTGTTGTTGTCAGCTGTGAGCAGAGCATTCGGTTTGTACCGCACGGACATCAAAACCTCCCGCTTGCTCCGCCTCGCGCCGAAAAACTAGTGCACCTTTTTCAATCCGACTGGTTTTCCAATCTGACTGTGACACACACACACACACACACACACACACACACACACACACACACACACACACACACACACTAGGGGCAGCCTTGTGGGATGCATATCTCATATCAGCAGGGATTGAGATCATTAAATACCAGCTGCAAAGGCTTCTTTGCTAGGTTTATTGTGTTTCTAGCAAGAACAGCGGTACTGTAGGTTGTGTCTCAGCCAATCATAGTCTCACCTGAGCGCCTTCTCCCCTTGGGCTATGGGATTGATGTAAATGCAATGGGCCACATGCTCAAACCGATCTTTATAAAATCTTACCATCTGTCTGATGAAGATGCAGTCTGGACTAAATCTAGCTGTGTCCACTCCATACATAGGATATGTTAATCCACGGATATCCCCTTAGTGATCAATCTCTGATCCGTAAACTATATTGGATAGCGGCATTCCAGTATGTCCTGATCTAGATTCTAGCATCATCGTTGTTTTTCTTCTTTACCTCAGCAAAGGTGAGCAATTGTTCAGTAGAATAGGCTAATAATAATATCCTGCCATGCTTTATTAGCGTATTACTTGGTCTTGTGACTTGAAATTTTGTAGGCTAACTTTCTTCTCAATTACACATGAGAGCAACAATACTTATTCACATTCAACTCCAGCTGATCCATCATGGAAGGGACTCACTTGCCAAATAAACCAGAGAGCTACAAGCTTCAAGGCGTTGCAATGCCACGTGTTGTAAACTTGTAGATCTGTTCTTTTTAACAAGCAACACCTTTGAACTTTTACTATTGAGTTCTCTCACCATGGTGAAGTTGGTTTCAGATTGGATATTCTGGTTGCCTTTTATGGTGTTAAAAGTGGTGTGGAACAATGCAAGTGATGCTTATATTAAGGTACTTGGCGGAGCAGAGGCGACGATTGACAGGCAAAACAGCGACACCCGCAGGCAAATAGTTTTTTTTTCATTGCAGCTGAAAAGCCTCAGAACACAGAGAGTAAAAAACCTGCCATGGCTCACTGGAGTGGATCTTTCAGTTAAGACCTTTTAATACAGGTCTGAATACAGGTTTGAATGACCACGATAAAGACTTTTAATGTTTTGTAAATCTGAATGTCATGAAACCTTTAAGTTTAAAAAGAGACGTTTGTAATGCACCATACGGCCATCATCTTGAATTAGATTCAGAATAGAGTAGCAGCCCATCAGTCTCTCCATAATGAAAATCAGCTGGTGTGAAATCATGATTCATGATTACTCATAAGGGCTTGCTGATGTAATCATATGAAAAAAGGAGTAGGATATGCACATCCCCACAGTTTCTTTAAACACGGTGCTGGACCCAAAGAATAATCAAGTGAAGAAAAATCAAATGTCCGCACGCGATAGGTTGTTGTTTCTTTATAATTTTAACCAAACAACAACGTTTCGCCCGTCGACTTGACGAAGCATGGGCAACGTTGTTGTTTGGTTAAAATAATAGAGAAAAGACGGGAGAGCAACCTATCGTGTGCGGACTTTTCCTTTTTCTTCATTTACTGATGTAATCACACATTACATTTTTGTTTGACGGGAAGTGATTGGGAAAATACTTTTATGTCCTTTTGACATAAAATACACAAAAACAGATTTTTATTTTTTGGCATCTATTGTTAATTATGTCTCCATTGTATCCATATGCTCTGGGAGTGTGAAAAACAGATTTTTCATTTCACGTGTCTTTTTCACAAAAATGACAGTTATCACTGGCTGATTTTAGAAATATTTGGTAATTGAGGTCCTTGGCCTACTTGCAGCATGCACAGAAATATGATGCTAATCAGCCAAGTAGCTTGTGATATTAGCTGTGGACACATTCTGTACACATGCACGCACGCACACAAATATACACACACACACACACACACACACACACACACACACACACACACACACACACACACACACACACACACACACACACACACACACACACACACACACACACCACACACAGGGTGGAATGCAATATCTCTGGGGAAAAAAATATATTTTCGGCTTAAATTGAAGTGAACTTAAAGTGGACTAAGAGTTTTTCTTTACATATTTTCTCCATGCATGCGTATTATTTTCCTATATGTTAAGTTCCTATTAACATGTGTTCTCACTGCCATGTATGCGTTCCTATATTCATTTATTGAGCTAATACCACTTTATTGAAGTCCCGCATCTTAGAATTCACCCCTACAGTGTTAAGCAATTGAGTCTGCGATTCTCTAGCCCCTTTGTTCTGTTAAGACGGGCAGATTTATGCCTTCTGGCTACCTCTGTCCACCGCATCTGTCCTTGCGTCAATCAATATGGTGCACGTAGGGATTTCAATTATGGACAATGAGGTCTTATGTCCATCACTGGCAAGATATCGAGGTCTTTTTGTATATTTTGACCGGATATCTATCTGAGGGGCGATTAAGAACTCATTTGAATACATGCCTGCCCACTGCTTGAACTCTGCCTGACCATTACACAAACTTGGCATATGCTAAATAGCACAATGACTTGACATAAACTAAGTAGCATGATGACAACATAACTAGGCTATATTATCCATTCATGTTCATCTATGTATTAACCATTGTGCTGACAAACTATAAAATGGGATCTCGCTCTAAAGATTTTGCTTATTCAGCCCCAGATTGTCGTAGGTTGACTGTGACCGCAAGTGTACTATTTCAATAAATTTCAGAAAGACACTCTCCTGTTTGTGAGCTTGGCTTTGTACACTACACAGCTCTGTCAAAGCTATAGGAGAAAGGGCAGGGAGGCTTCAACGCTCATGTCCATTTAGGCTCTGGTTAGGTTTAGGAATGCCCCAACCTGACAACCCACTCGGAAGAAGCCCTTGCTCATCTTCTTCTGCCCCTGCAGGGCTATACTACATCTGCGCCTCTACACCTGAAGCTTCCCCCCCTTCCCCCTCTCTGTTTATACTGTCAGTAAGCACATAATGGGGACGTGAAGCAGGCATGTATGGCCCTGGTTGACAACTGGCATGTGCATGATAATTAGAGTTTGTGTGTGTATAGTATGTGGGTGTTGAGGTTTAGCGTTGAAGGTTAAGGGAAGGGCAGAGGGTAATGATAGGTACGTGTTGCCACATTAAAGGAACGTGGGCAGAGTTCAAGTGGGACTTGACCCCGTATGCCTACAGGTGCATATGTGGCTCCATGTTGGTCCATCATACAGTAGGTTCTGTATGGGTTTGTGTGTCTCTGAGATTGCACAGTAGATGAGTTTACCTACTGTATGTACAGTATCTGTGCGTGCGTGTGTGTGTATGTGTATGTGTCACTTTGTTGCATCAAAATAAATCTCTTGCACAAAACATCTTTCGAGCCAAGAACCTCCCCTCCCATCCCCTCCACTTCCCAGCATGCTCCAGTGCCACCAGGTATCAGACATCAGCGCAATGTCACACTGTGTCGTCTACAGGGCCTGACGCATCTGCTGTGGTGCTAGACTGTATTCCTCAGTTGTTCCCCAACCACCCCTCCTCCTTTCATCACCCTGTTCCACCTCTTCTCTCCTTCCACCATCCATCTCGTCTCTCCTCTTCTATCTCTATCGCTCTCACTCTCTCAATTTATTCTCAGTCTTTCTCTTAGTTATTTTTCTTTAAACATACCTCTTTCTCTCTTGCCCCTCTCCCTCCCCGCTTCCTCTCCCTTCTCTGTGCCTCTTGCCTCTCCCCCATGCCTGCCCCTTTAAAAGGAGACACATGGGCGAGTGCGCTCGGCTTGACACGTGGGCCCTGCATTCTCACCTTAGAGACGTAGGATGGGCATGCATGCTTGCACGCTTTGATGGCTTAATTATCACTGTGGAAACAGGGGTGGCGAGAGAGAGCGCACGAGAGAGAGACAGAGAGACAGAGAGAGGAAAGAGAAAAAGCGAGAGAGACAAAAAAAGAAAATAGAGAGAAAGCAAAAGAGCAGAGAGATGGAGGAGACAATATGAGAGATAGACGGGGAGAGAGGAAGAGGCAGAGAGATGAGAAGGACAGAGAGAGAGAGAGAGAGAGAGAGAGAGAGAGAGAGAGAGAGAGAGAGAGAGAGAGAGAGGGGGTCTTGGGAAATCGTAGACGGCACTGATAGGCTCATGAGGATCATTAGCGTGAGGCTAAACATGGCACTTTGTTCCCAGAAGGCATCTTGGGGCTTTGAGAAAGGGGGAGTGCTGGTGGTTTTATCCAGTTCTATTTGGTTCTGGGCTTACTGAGAAGAAGAACAGTTGTTTTGTATGTATGGTTCAAGGATACTTTTGCTGCCAGGATATTCTACAGTATGTCCCTGCCATAAAACTATAAAAAAAATATATATATATGGTAGTGATGACTTTTTACAACTATTATTGATCTTTGTTGATCTTTACTGATGTTTTCATCAGTGATGAACAGAAGGCATCGTATAAGCAAATCATGATTATATATTGACATTTTACGCATTTTGCTAATGCTTTTATATTCATAAAGACGGCCAACAATTGAGCATGTAACGTTTCAGTGCACTGGTTGAAGTCCCTTCGACAGGATATGTAGCTGTTAAAGGACATGGGTGTCATAGTTATGACCTTTTATTTGTGCTTACAGTAGGTATGTATATGTGGATTGCAGAGCGATACTAGTCTGACACACGTTTGATTTTGAATAATTGTTATTTGAAAGAATTCTCCCCAATTTACTCATCGTGTCTATTCCCTTTGCTTTATAAACGTACTTATAATGCATTATAATCTACTTATAAAGCTGTATAATTATAGTTACAAGAACTCATAAGTACTCATAATGCAATCACATTATACAGCCTTTTATAATGATTTTTACCCACAGATTGTCAACAATATGGACTAAGGGAACGGTGACGTCGCCCATTGGTTTCTACAGACCCGTTTTGATGCAACGTTTTTGGCAAACTCATCATCCTCATTACGTTACATTACATTACATTACAGTCATTTAGCAGACGCTTTTATCCAAAGCGACTTACAATAAGTGCATTCAACATAGGTAGGGAACGAAAACTACTAATCACCAGAAGTCTTAAGTGCATTTTCTGCAAAAACAAGCAACCAAGAGCATACATAGCGCTAAGGTAAAAGTGCAATATATCAGCTACCTATTTCCTTAAACAGATGAGACAAAATAGCTAAATCAAAAGAGCAGGAGCTAAAACAAATAATTGTATCGACTAAACAAGATCCAATAAAACAATACAACAATAAAACAAGCGTTCGTACAACTAGTTAACAACAAGTAGGCCAGGCAAAGAGGAAGGGTAGTGTTTCCTGAAGAGGTGGGTTTTCAGCCTGCGGCGAAAGATGGGCAGTGACTCATCATAACCTTTATTTCAACTCGGTGTACAGTTGAGGGGCAGGCCCTCATTTTCATGTAGCCAAGATACAGAACACAATACTCAACAGGTGGAGACATTCATATACAGCAATATTAAAATATATGAATCAGAAGGCAGAAAATTCTTAAAAAACTAAAATACTCGAAAAACTTAAACAGATAAACCATTAAATAAAGCAGCTACAATCTTGAACAAAAGTGTTGGAAACCATTGTCCTGAATTGACCCAAAGAAGGAAGTGAGATGATTTTTAAGGACTTCTGGAGCTCATTCCAAGCAGATGGAGCACTGACAGAGAATGCTGCCTTGCCTAGCTGCAAAAGGAACTGTGAGCGTCAGGAAGTCACTCGAGCGGGTCTAGTAGGGACTAGGGTTCTGATCCATAGATCCTAAAAAAATATGGACAGCGTCCTGCCATTGGTTTCTACAGATCGTAAATGAAGCCTATTTTGCAGCGATTTCAAATCTTCCATCTTTCCATATCCGGTTGATATCCTGTCCGAAATGCAGACGGGAATTAATGCTATTGGCTGAAACCGCAGCGAGGGCGGGTCTTCACTCGGTAGAACCAGTAGAAACCCTAGAAACATACCCTACTATATCATTCATTTTAAAATAAATGGGACCATAATTTACCAAAACGCATATCATGGTGATTGAAGGAAGACTTTACACTAGTGACTGGAAGCATATAGTATTTATGACAATGTTTATTAAGGTAATAAAATCAAGTATAAAGTTTGTCCAAAAACCCATCCGCTTGAATAGAGCCTAATTGCTTCTGCAACCAGCAGTGGTGAAACAGCGAGACTACAGGCCATTCATATGAACTGTCACACTTCCTATATAGCCTCAATTTAGAAGCCGGATGCTAGGCCCTTGTTCTGATCCAACATAGAACAAATATAACGGGGGGAGCATTCCTGAGATCCACCATCTTGGAACTTCCGGTCCTGAGCAACCGGAAACTAATCCTAGTGGCTGGAAGGGCAGCAGGATGGGTCTTCACTCAGTAGAGCCTGTAAGCCGGAAGCCCTAGAAGCATACCCTCTTATACTCTTTTATTTTATTTGTATTAATGGGACCATAATTTACAAAAATGAATATCCTGGTAATTGTAGGGGGGGGTGGGGGGGGGGGCGGGGCGCGGGTATCAACACCTGCTAGGCCATTAATGTGAACTGCAGGGAATTTGCCACTTTCTTATTGGCTTCATTTGAAAAAAACGGATGCTTGCTGGCGGGTTTCATCAGGATTGCGTGCTGAGGAACACACTATCCCTCCCAGTTCCACTCACTGCTGAACAGGCGTCCCCAACCTGTAAGTCAAAGAACACGAACCCCTACCAGCTTCCCACCCGCTAACATGGTCAATTGTGTTCACTGGAGCACCTGGCCAAGCCGGAGGCACCATGGAGGAATCGATTCTCAGTCTCCATAGTGGTGGATGGGTACTTTTGCCCTGCGCCACCCAGACGCCCACTCTTTGTCTTTAAACTGTGATAAAATATTGTTCAATATTTTGTTCTTGTTCACATTTTGGCCTGATGACAAAAATGTTCTCCAAATGACTAACCAATGCAATCCAATCCACTTTATTTATAGAGCACATTTAAAACAACAGTGTTGAACCAAAGTGCTGTACACTCAGTAACAAAAGAAATACTAAAATATACAAGAGCAAAACAATACACAATAAACAGGACAACATATATAGACACAATGCCTAGTGGAAACTGCAATTCTCAGTCTGTATTTTTGAACGCCAAGGAGTACAAGTGAGTTTTCAAACGTGCTTTAAACACAGGCAGGGTTTGAGACGCTCTAACATGGGGTGGAAGCTCGTTCCACAGTTCCACTAACGTCTGTCTTAGAAATTGTTGATGAAGCCATGTGTATTACATGTCACCCAGTGATGTGCGTGTGAAGCACAATGAGGAGGTTATATGTGATGAAGTCACTGTTGGATAAATAGATTATTTTTAAATCATATCATGCAATGCACGTATATTTTTTTTTAATGAGCATTACATGATTTATTTTAGATGAGGGTCAAGTCCCAGGACATTTACACATTATGATTGTACAGTATGAGTTTATATTTACTGTATATATTAAATACACTTATTTATATACACTTACATATCATAACAGAAATGGTACACAGAAATACACAGCGTGTACTCTGGGTGTACATGTACATACACACACATGCCTAAAGCTCCCTGGCAGCGCCTTAGCTAGCATGGCATGGACCACTGGACCATTCATCTCCAGGAGGGGGTTGTGTGCCTTCCAGGGCCCATCTGTCTCTATGGTAGTGGGGGGGTTTAGGGCAGTGATGGGGGGTCGAGCTCGGTTTAATTGAAGATTATCTGCTTAATTACTCAAGCACAGCCAGCGCTAAACAGCCATGGATTAAGGAGGCAGGGAGCGAGGCAGACCTTGGGGTCCGGCGCTGCGCTCAATTAGCAAGAGGTTCCTGATACGGTCCCCCTCCCCCACCTCCCTCTCCTCATTACACCCGCCACCCACACACACCACCCCCTCCCCTACCGCACACGACTGCTGCATTAAAACGGAAACTGCCTGGTAAGAGATGGGTTAGTAACACACACACACACACACACACACACGCACACACACACACAGTCACACACACCCACACATCCACACACGTATGCACGCACGCACGCACGCACGCACGCACGCACGCACGCACGCACGCACGCACGCACGCACGCACGCTCGCTCGCTCACTCACTCACTCACTCACACAAACACTATTTCGATTCTGAGTATACGCAACCAGCACTCAGATAAATGCATATCAACAAAAATACACATGCATGCAGCCATGCACATACCATATGCAAAAACACATATGTAGCCTACACGCCCATGTGCAAAATTGGGTGTCATAACAAGCAAAACATCATCAAATGCAAATACACATACAGTATATGCGCATGTACAGGTGCACAGCAATGAAGACGCACATGTCCACGCATACACACACACACACACACACACACACACACACACACACACACACACACGCACACACGCACACACACACGCACACACACACTTGTCCCCTTGCACTTAGACACACATATTAATGAATGCACATGGACGTGCGCGACACAGCCAACCACAAATCTCCTATACTATTAAACACTACCAATGGTTTCTTGCCCTCCCAAAACGATACACATCATGAACCACTTGAACCCCAGCGGGGTAGATGGAAAAAAAATAAGTATAGTTGTAACTCAAGACTATAGGGTTTTAAGTGGTTAAAGCTGTGTGCAAACATACATTTAATGTATCAATTTATCTGATTCTGCCTCCTTGATCAGAGACAGTTGGGACGATGATGGGGGGTAGATGGTGAGAGCTGACCGCCCCGCTCTGTATAGAGCAGACAGATGGATATAGAGCTGACCACTATGCTCCGTATAGAGCAGATAGATGGATGTAGAGCTGACCACTGTGCTCTGTGCAGAGCAGCCCTTCTTGTTAGATCAGTTATTTATGCACTATTGCACACCTTGGTGTTTGAACCCCCCAACAATCCATCTATTCCCCCCACTGCCGTACATTATTTTCTGGCTTCTACACAGGTTGTGTGTGTGTGTGCTATTTGGATCCCCATTAGCTGACGCCTTAGCGACGGCTAGTCTTCCTGTGTGTGTGTGTGTGTGTGTGTGTGTGTGTGTGTGTGTGTGTGTGTGTGTGTGTGTGTGTGTGTGTGTGTGTGTGTGTGTGTGTGTGTGTGTGTGTGTGTGTGTGTGTGTGTGTGAGTGATTTGGATCCCCATTAGCTGATGCCTTAGCGACGGCTAGTCTTCCTGTGTGTGTGTGTGTGTGTGTGTGTGTGTGTGTGTGTGTGTGTGTGTGTGTGTGTGTGTTTATGAGTTTACAGTAGATACTTTATGTCTTTGTTTTTGCATCTTTGTGTGTGTTCATTTGTGGATGTGTGTACAGTACATGTAAGTACCTATGCACGTGCACGTGTGCTTTTCATTTGCTCTTCTGCGAGTGGATGTGTGTGCTCTTGCGTGTTTGTATACATGTTTTCTGGTGTGTGGTTTTTGCATATATGCATACAGTATGAGTGCATATCTACTGTACGTGTTTTTCATGAGCATGTGCATATGCATATGTACTTGTGCTTGTTCGCGCGTGTGCTGGTGTGTATGTGTGTGTTTTGATGTGCACGTGTACTGTGTACAGTAAATCTGTGTGTGCGTGCGAGGATATTTGCGCATGTCTGTTCTTTCATCTGCATGTGCGCTGACAGTTCCTTTTGTCTGGCTGACTCCCTTTGCAGTAGGGATGTGATGTTGTGACCCACCAATACGACATCACCTCCTCCCACCTCCCCTCCCTGCTCCTCCCACCTCCCCCTCTGTGGACCCATATTACATCTTCCCAACCTTCTCCCTGCTCTCCGTCTCCTTTGGATTCGCCCTCTTCCTCATGCTCTCCTCCTCTTCCAGTGATGGTTGTGAGATGCGCTCCCCGGTTATACACAGACACCATGGAGCCAAGGCTAGCAATGTGTGCTTGAAGTTGATGCAGCCCTCCCTCCCAGAACGACCTTGATCGATGCGATGTGAATGCAATCATTATACATGGAACTCTGAACTTTTCTCTGCAACTGCTGTTTCACTGGGTTCGCTGGAGCGTGTGTTGCAATGTCATGCTGTTGTGTTGTTCTTTTTAGCAATTAGAAATTTCAGATGAATGAGAGAATGTGCACAGTATTAGTAATCACATAGTTACGTATATAGATAGCTTATGATAGATTATAAAATATGAAATAGAATTATATGAAAAATGAAACAATTCAAGATCCATCAGCATATTGCAGGGTCACGTGCCGTCAACCTTCCTGTTAAGTCCCCCAGCACCATCCATGGGAGTCGGTGGAGATGGAGATCGTGGACACCCTCTACAGCGAGGGACAGAGCAAGTTGTTCTCGCTGAGGAGGCTCAGATCCTTCAATGTGTGCAATAGGATTCTGCAGATGTCCATAGTGTCCCCCCATCCATATCAGCTGTAAATGTTCCCTTGCAGATAGTTATGAATTCTTGGAAATGGACCACTCCCTCTGCAAAGTAATCTTGCAAGCCTTTTGAACATTGTTTGTAGGCTGAAGAACACTTTTCATTTTCTGGTAGAGATTGGATATTGATAAAACCCCCTCAAATGCTGGTCAATTTCCAGATATCTGGTACAATTTAATCGGCAAATACAGTGAGCACATTTACGAAGAACCTTTATTTTCTTGATATATTTTCTTGACCATCATCATGCCCCTGAGGTTCATCAGTCTCCTCAGTCAAGTGGTTGACCATATAAGAGTTATGTTATCTTAGGTGAGATTTACAGTGATTTCGAGGAGGCTGAACGGTTATCATATATAGAAATATATACAGAGGCGTCCGCTGGCCTAGTGGTCCAGGCGCATACCACATGCTGGTAATCCAGCTTGACAGCGCGTCGCAGATTCGACTCCCGATCCCGACGACCTTTGCTGTATGTCATCCCCCCATCTCTCTCCCCAGTCAGCCTACTATCCTATCAATAAAGGCAGAAAAAGCCCAAAAAATATATCTAAAAAAAAGAAATATATACAGTTAATGCTGCTCAGTCTGAGCTGTTATTGGCACTGGAGCAAACGTGCCATGTTATATCAGCACAGTATCATCTGTGTATTGCTTCCTATGCATTGTGTAATAATAATAACAATGATAACTAGAAAATGTGCTCCACGGAGCACAAGTCTCCGCCAGCAGACTTGTGTTCTTCCAGAGAATGTAGCAATCTTTGCTGTGTCATGTTGTCAGCATTTGTGGCTCGTCTTTGTTTTTGTCATTTAGGGATTCAAGTGGTCTTTGTCTCTGTTTCTTAGCTTTGGCTTTCTGCTGTCGGCATTGCGCCTTTGCTTCTTCATGAGGTTTCAGACGATAATTTCCTGCTTCTTCAGTTTGCGTAATGAGAGTTAGTTGCATTGTGTGATCTCAGCTGTGATCTCACTTTGTACTGGTGTGCTCCTCTATTCTCGGTGTGCGCTCCTCTCCTCTCACTGTGCGCCCCCCTCTTCGCTGTACGCTCCTCTCCTCTCGGTACGCACTCCTCTCTTCTTGGTATGTGCTCCTTGTACTGGAAAGTACTGTTCCTTGGTATGTCCTCCTTGTACTGGAAAGTACTGTTCCTGACTGTTCCTGAGCACAAGTCTCCGCCAGCAGCAGGATTTTTGGTAAGGAATTTATTCCAAGATTGGAACTTTTTCTGCTAATATCTCCTGACTAAATGTTAGCTTGGCTGATGGCACTGATGTCACTTCGGAACGCGCACCGCAGCGTTCCGAAGTGATTCACCTATTTATAGGTATGTATTTCGTCATGCGTCTCACTAGCCAATCAAAGCACACCCTTTCAACATATTGTCACGTGTCACGTGAAGCTTGACCAATGTTAGCTTGGCTAGGGGGGGGGGACACAGCGAAAATCAAACAAAAACATACTCTCCACCATGCCTTCGGCCTGGCGGAGACAATTAATCTTCCTACAGTATATCAAAATTGACAAATCAGTCAGCTCCATATATGGGCACAAAAGGGGGCATGGGCATATACTGATGACATCAGGGATCTCCATCTTGAAGTAAATATACAGTATTTACCCTATATAAAATGTAAGAACTGATTTGGTGAGTTTTTTTCATCCCCCCCAAACTCTTTGAATATTATGTCAAACTGCAGAAAATTGCATCACTTTCTTTTTATTTTCTTTTTTTTTCTGGGGAAGGAACCCCATGTCCCCCCTTTTTCCCCTGCTCAGATTGTCCCCAAATATTATAATACGACAATAAAATGCACAAATGCGTTAGACAGAACTAATTAATAAACCCTTGAGCAGGCATGATAGAAGTGCAAAAAGTGACAAGTCCCTTGAGACAAAGTAATTACATTTCACGACAATCAGCTGGAAAAAAGCTTTACTTGACAAATTAATTAGTGAGTGTTGTTTCTTTCTTGTGATGTAGATCTGTCCAGAGAACAGTGGTCAGCATAAATCAAAGGGTAATGAAAATTGGGTGAATGACCTACCCTGTTTCTCATCGTCAAAAAATAAAAGTATGGGATGGACGGATGGACGGACGGATGGATGGAGGGATGGATTTACTTATTTACGTGGCCTCTGTACAATTTCTTGACAGTTCCCTTTAACGATTCCTATATTGTTTTAAAAATCTGTATCATTTTGGTCTTCATTATAATTCTTTATAAACATAAATTCAATCATACATACAGTATTGCATACATATTGTAGTGGTTCTCAAAGTGAGGTCCATGGACCCTCTGGGTTCCAAATGGACCATTACAGGTCTATAACTTTGAGAGTGTACAAATGGAACCAAATAAACCTGTATGGGTTCCAATTTGTACACCCTCAGAGGTCCTTGAAATCAAAAAGTAATTGTATAGCAGATGCGAAGTCCACATACCAGCTCTGACAGTGTGATAAACTGGTTCCGGAAACAGTTCTAAATGTGATGGAAATGATTCCGGTTCCTCAATGTTGGAACTGATTCCTCTGGTTCGTCCGGTAACGGATCCCAGGCCTAATTAAGTCATGAATAACTGTTATTAAATGCTAGGGATGAGCTCTCAAACAGGTACCATTGTCCTTCACCTTCATCCCAATCTGGGAACCCATCGGCACTGCTGACCTGAATCTGTCTTGAGAGATTACCCTCATCCTGACTAAATTGGCAGGTGATTGCGGGGTGATGGCTGATCTCGATTTAGTCCTAAAATACAACCTGGCACATTACCTGATAGGACCAAACAGATTAAAATTGTCCATACGTTCTAAATACAAACAACAGCAACAAGGATAAATATAACTGGCTTGCTCTCTCAGACAATACTTAGTCTTAATTAGACGTGAAAGAAGACATTCACAAATGGGAAGTACCCATCCTCCTCCTCCTCCACTCCTCCACTCCAATTGCTTTTGTCACCTCGGCAAGGTAATCTCATAGAGAATCTGCTAGCCTCTTTTGTTTCATTGTGGGATTGTGTAATTGAATCATTTCATAACCCTAACGCCGCCAAATTGTTGCCTGAATGAGAGGACTCGCAGTTGAAAGGAGAAAGGAGACACAATGGCTTGTTTGCTCTAATTGCTCCTGGTCGTTGAGGGATAAATTGCCAGTGCATAAGGGCAGTGGTGCTTATAACGCCACAGATATGTGTACACTGTTGCAGAAGATTCAAATTCATATGTATGTACAAATAAAAACAACAACACTAGCAATTGGAAGATAAAATACAGCATGATAGGAAATTCAATTGGAAAAAAAAGAAAGGCTCCTTGGAACTTTAGAGAGACAATTGGATTTAACAGTAAATGTCAGTAAATCCATATTTTTGCCAGAGTGGGGAGCAATAAGTGAGAACGGGACTCAGTAGCTTAATCTGACCTTGGGCTAAGGTACTACTGCATAAAAAACGGGATGGGGGATATATACTGTATATATTTAATTCATGCACTAACTTCCAATCCCTTCTTGGCCGACATGCACACAGCTCTACAGGCCATGGACCCAAGAAAACAAGATTCAGCTGCTGTTCAGGTTTTACCATCTTTATGCCAATGATATTCACGACGTATTCCTAGCAAAACATGTACTGTACCCCTATCTATAATCTACACTACAGTATCTACTGTACACTTATAGGCACACACAGTGAGAAATAACCTGTACTGTATTGTTTCATACTACATTTGATTTGGTAGTAGCTTACATGTTGCACATTATGTTACAATATGACAGATAACAAAACAAAAAGGAAAATGTATGGTACTCTCTATGGCAGTGAAGCATTGATTGAATGAACCACCTATGCATGAATCAGTGCACATCGTATACTGTATGGTATAATTCAGTAGCTTGTTTCAGTCATTCTGTTCGAATATTAATGAAAGCCAATCAATTTTATTCTATACTGTAGTCCCTGAATTGAACAAACCTTGAGAACATTAGATCCGATGATGGCTATCATTCCAAACAGACATGGATAAAACAAAAGGAAGGCAAGAGGAAGTGCAAAGACGTTCCATTCCCTGTCCATTGGTGTGCTGCTCTGCACTTGGTCTACAGTATGTTTTGTTGTCTGCATTCAGGCCTACATGAGCTCTTTTCACTGTGTTTGATTGCGACTCAAACAACACAATGGGTTTACATCCTCTGCAAAGAGTCTGCACTTTTTATTCTTTATTCGTTCTTTTTTTAAAGTGACTTCAGATATAATGTACCTACAAGTAGGCTATATCTGGCCAATTGTCAACATGTATTATGTTTTCATGCGTTGCCACAAAGGCAAATGTGTCATATCTTCATTGAATGAAGTCCGGCACTTGAGCGTCAGCTTTTTTCTCGCACAATTCTGATGAGAGAACGAGAGTATACAATCGGTTAAATACAGAACAGGTTATATACCAATAGCATTTTAGCGCTAGAGCAGTACAGTATTTAACAAGCACATAATCTGTGGAAAAGATAAGACGGACAGAATGGCCCGTACCGTATAGCTGCATGGTTGTAATACAACTATTCAGAAAAGTTCTGCCTCCTTATGACATGTTTATGCACAATGCCTCCGCAATGTCAACCAATGGAGCCTGTTGCGATGTGGAGTATAAATTAAGCATTAGGCATGTTTGTGTTTGATTACAGTATGTGTGGTGCACCTATAGTTTCATCTCCTCAGGAGGACACATTTATATTCAAAGAGCCAGTACCGGATAAGAGCATTATGCCTTTACTCAGAATGTATTCTGAAAAAATAGACAAAGACAGAAAGAATGAGGGAATGAGAGAAAGCCAGGGTTACATAGTGAAGAAATAGGGGGGGGGGGGGATACAGAGAAATAGGAGAACCAGAGAAGAGGAGAGGAGAGGAGAGGCAGGGATGCATGCGGAAATAAGAAGGTGAAGATTTCGTTCAGCCTGAGTGCTCCACTCATGCAGCGGAAATGCTGAGGAGGTCAGTCGCCCCCCCACCCCCTCACACCTCTCTCACACACACACACACACACACACACACACACACACACACACACACACACACACACACACACACACACACACCTCCCTCCATCCTCTCCGCTCTGTGCCTGCCTTATCTTTGCCAACATTTCCTTCCTTCCCTTTCTCCTTTCTTTCTCCCTTAGCCCCCATCCCTCGCTCTCCCTTTCTCTCCTCTCTCTCTCTGTCTCCCTCAGTCCCTCTCGCTCAGCCCCATCTCTCTCTCTCTCTCTCTCTCTCTCTCTCTCTCTCTCTCTCTCTCTCTCTCTCTCTCTCTCTCTTTCTCTCTCTCTCTCGCCACACATACCGGCCTGCCCATTTTGACAAAACAGATTTATGGCTTACGTCATATTTCTTCCCCGTTTTAATCAAACGGCAGGGCCGTCAGCCACGGGGGCCACGGTGGGGGCCAGAGCGGGGGGCTGACTGGCTCTCAGATTAATATCACCATTGATCAGATTGGATGGAGGGTGTCCTCGCCTCCCGCTCGCTCCCACACACACACACACACACACACACACACACACACACACACACACACACACACACACACACACACACACACACACACACACACACACACACACACACACACACACACACACACATACACGCTTGTACTTCTGTACTTGTGAGGACATTTGACTGATTTCCATTGACTATATTCATTCCCTTACCTCTAAACATAACCATAAACTTTACTCTAAACGTAACCTAAATCTAGCCAGCCGGTGCCAGAGGGGACAATTGGAAAGGAGAGGGAAAGGAAAAAAGGGAGAAAACTAAAGTATATTTACAAAAATTGAATTCATTCAATTCAATTCAATTCAATTCAATTTTATTAAAGTGTCAAATCACAACAAGTTGTCTCAAGACACTTTACATGTAGAGAAGAAGAAGAGAAGAATTCATGAGATTATTGAGAGCACTCATAACCTGGTGTTTCTATTTTGGGCATATCATTATTGTCAAAAAAAAATTATAGTGAAAATAGCTGAGCTTTGCAGTCACTTTGGGACAAATAGCAGCTTTTTTTCTCAAAACTATTTAAATAGCATACAAAAAAAGCCTCAGATTTAAAATGCGTTTAAAGGTAGCAGCTCTGTTTATATGCGCAGTAGGTCTAGAGGTCTACTCGGGACATACATGCATTAAAGGAGCTACACCATGAATTTAAAAAATAATAATAATATTTGATATCATATTGTTTATGTCCCTCAACCGTTTTTCAAAAGGTTTGAGCCTAAATCAAGCCTCAGATATACTCATTCCAACTAACTTCTCTCTGGCTTATAAAGCACTTTCACCTGCAATACCACATTGTCCTGTTTGGCACGGGGCGCTAGTGAGCCAGTTTGTATGCATGTCATGTCCTGGTTCTGTGTGGAAAAAGTAAAAAAAAAAAATAAGAAAAAATTAAAAAAAAAATAAAAATTTAAAAAAGTTTTTTTTTTTTTTTTTTTGATTATTTTTTTTGGTTAGAACTGAAAAACGGGAGGAATTGTTCCCAGACGTGACGTAGGGTGGGGGAACAAATCTGACGGACTGTTTTCAGACCAATTTACATGAAAACCACAGATAGCCTATGAAAGCCTGCATGCTCGAAGTCGGGTATTTGTTGGAACAGAAGAGAGGTGGGGGAGACCAAAAACACACAAAAATGAAGAAAAAGTTAAAATTCATGGTGTAGACCCTTTAATACATACAGTACGTACGTACGTACGTACATACATACATACATACATACATACATACATACATACATACATACATACATACATACATACATACATACATACAGTACATACATACATACATACATACATACATACATACATACATACATACATACATACATACATACATACATACAGTACATACATACATACATACATACATACATACATACATACATACATACAGTACATACATACAGTACATACATACATACAGTACATACATACATACATACATACATACATACATACATACATACAGTACATACATACAGTACATACATACATACAGTACATACATACATACATACATACATACATACATACATACATACAGTACATACATACATACATACATACAGTACATACATACATACATACATACATACATACATACATACATACATACATACATACATACATACATACATACATACATACATACATACATACATACATACATACATACATACAGTACATACATACATACATACATACAGTACATACATACATACATACATACATACATACATACATACATACATACATACATACATACATACATACATACATACATACATACATACATACATACATACATACATACATACATACATACAGTACATACATACATACATACATACAGTACATACATACATACATACATACATACATACATACATACATACATACATACATACATACATACATACATACAGTACATACATACATACAGTACATACATACATACATACATACATACATACATACATACATACATACATACATACATACATACATACATACATACATACATACATACATACAGTACATACATACATACATACATACATACATACATACATACATACATACATACAGTACATACATACATACATACATACATACATACATACATACATACATACATACATACATACATACATACATACATACATACATACATACATACATACATACAGTACATACATACAGTACATACATACATACATACATACATACATACATACATACATACATACATACAGTACATACATACATACATACATACATACAGTACATACATACATACATACATACATACATACATACATACATACATACATACATACATACATACATACATACATACAGTACATACATACATACATACATACATACATACATACATACATACATACATACATACATACATACATACATACAGTACATACATACATACATACATACAGTACATACATACATACATACATACATACATACATACATACATACATACATACAGTACATACATACATACATACATACATACATACATACATACAGTACATACATACATACATACATACAGTACATACATACATACATACATACATACATACATACATACATACATACATACATACATACATACATACATACATACATACATACATACATACATATTTGGAATTAGATAACAGTTCCAGCAGAGAATCCCAGACTTCCATTTCATGGGCCACGTTATCTATAGGGGAGGCCATAGCTGAATGGTTAGAGAGCCCGCCTGGGAAACCCAAGGTCCCAGGTTTGATTCCAGACCTCAACAATGTGTCGAGGTGTCCCTGAGCAAGACGCTTAACCCCAAACTGCTCCCAGAGGCGCTGCCCCCGTAGCGCCCACTCCTTCTGTTACTTAGGATGGGTTAAATGCAGATACCTCATTTCACTGTATGTGACAAATAACACAAAGGAGTGTGGACTATATTAATACTATTATTATTATACTTCCAACTGGGGGATCCTGAGGCGTTCCTATAGGCCAGTGTGGAGATATAATCCCCCCATCTGGTCTTTAGTATGCCCCATGGTCTCCTCCCAGATGAATGTGTGCTGAAAACGTCCCTGTAGGTGACACCCAGGAGGCGTCAATATTAGATGCCCGAACCACCTCACCTGGCTCCTTTCTACATAAAGGAGTAGCGGCTCTAAGCTCCCCTGCATGATGCCAGCCACCCTCCTGGGGAAAAAAATTGTCCGCTTGTATATGCGATCTCGTTTTGACCCAAATTTCGTGCCCATAGGTAAGAGTATAGCAACAAAGATTGACCAGTAGATCGAGAGCTTTGCCTTCTTTCGTCGTAACAGCATGGTGCAGCGAACGCAGCACTGCTCCCGCTGTTCTGATTCTCCCGCTACATCCTCCCCTCACTCATGAACAAGACCCTGAGATACTTTAACACTCTCACCGCCAGGCCCGTAGCCTACGGGACGATAAATCCAACCGTAAAGCGCCGATCCCGTAGCCTACGGGCCGTGGTGCTTTTTCCTTTTTTTCGATTTTTTTTTTTTCAATTTCCGGTACGGCACATTTCATTGTAACACCACCGGAAACAGAATTAATCGGGATCCGGTTTTGCCGATGCCGTCAGCCCTCGTTCTAATGACGAAGCTGAAACTCAATTTTCTCCTTGTTGTTTTCTTCTCCTCGGTGATCACTGTCTAACATAAACCTACCCTAACATAAACTACAACATGGAGATTCCGTTTGACACGTGGTTTTCACTGCTCGAACCAGGCAGATGTCCGCGATGTAAACAAACAGTGCGCAGCTCAATTTTAAGGATTTTAACAAGGTCTATGGCGACGTGAAAAAAACAAAAAACAACAATAAAACATTGGCACTGGTGAGTACATTATGAGATTAACCTCTGGCGGTCAATGTGTTAAGTACTTGATAGGGTTCTAGTCTATCATTTATCATTCACCCTAGGCTTTGATCACACCGTGTATAAACTTGTATCGTAAATAACTTGACACGTGACACAAAGAGCTCAATTAACTTGTACAAGGAGTACGAACACCTATACAACCGGAGTCATACTGATTGTTCAGCACTTCCTACATCTCATTTATTGTATTAACAGAACACAGAAAATAGAACATGTGGGTGGACCTTAAAAAGTAATAGAGTATACCAAGTAAGTATAAAAAGTAATCAGTACAAAAGTATTTTACCCACACCAATGGAATGTGCACTTCTGGGTGCTCATGCTTAGTCTCCCAGAGATAAGGGCTGTGTATGGCTTCTCTCGAAGTATCAATAAACCACTCAATATTACTCCTTACTCTCTGCTCCTCTCAGCACCACTCACACAGTAGAAATGTACATTTATGCATTACTTAGATTAATACATTTAACATTAAAACAGACTTATAAACACACATTACCCCTAAGCACTTTATGACTGATAATCGGACCTTTCAGTACTTCACTTTGGTTAAGATTTCTATGAGTGGGCAATCCACCGGTTTCCTGCCTAGAACAATGGCCACAGATGTAGACATGCTGATCCTCATCGGAGCCGCTTCACACTCGACTACTAACCGATTCAGTGAGAGCTTGTGGTCACAGACCGATGATGCCGTCAGGTCCATATCATTTGCAAAGGGCAGTGCTGCAATGATCTCTATTTCAGTTTTTGTTTTTTTTTTTGTTTTTTCGCAATTGGGGGCCGCAGCCAGAGCCAATGGTTATTTGGGGGCCCTTGGCATGGAAATGTTGGACTAACCTCATTCCCATGCTTTCTCATGAGAGAATGCCATTTCAAAACGGAGGGAGCTCATAACAAAATTAAAAAGGGAACCTCCGCACTCGCAAAATTCGTTTCAAGGCTTTTGAAACTGTTGTGAGAGCAGATGTTCCTTTTTTGATTATGTATGTTATAGAATCTGCACCAGGCATTAATTTAGGTTTTGTGTGTTGAGCATGCCAATCCTTTGAACTACTTGAGAAAGCTAATAACACCCATCCGTCGTAATCTCCAGAGTCTGTGGAGCCAATCTAAATGTCAACAGGAAGCATGAATACTGTATATTTGATAACAAATTTGCGCAGCTAATGCTATTGATTCATTGACTATTGACCCCAATAGCTCCATATTAAATCTGTTGGGTTTCACTTGTCGTTCCCCTGGGAAATGGAATCACCGGAGTGTGAGAGGAAAAGTAAATTCCTTAAACACCTCCGGAACTGCTTAAGGAGGTTCCAGATTACCTAAGAAAAACAGGGACTTGGACTTTCCACGATTAACCTCATTGTGAGGACACCTCACATGGATACCTCCCGTCTTCTGCACCTCCTGCTTCCTCCCCTCCTTCTACGTGTCATCTCCTCTCCTCTCCCCTCCACTCTTCTTCATCATGCTCACATCCACCTTCCACACCCTTCTCCCCTTTTGCTTTCCCCCCTATCATTGCAGAGAAGTAGTGGGATGGGTTTGAGGAGGGTGCTGCTTGGAGATTTC